>NC_066871.1:44409493-44496362 GCF_022985175.1 Labeo rohita
AAATAATAACTAACAATTACAATAGGGTTTCCCCTAGCCTAACGGCGCTCGCCACCGCCCCTAAAAATAAAAAAAAATCCTAACAATTACAATAGGGTTTCAGTGCTACGCGCTCGAACCCCTAATAATAATTCTGACAATTACAATAGGGTTTCAGCACTGCGTGCTCGAACCCCTAATAAAAATCTTTACAATTACAATAGGGTTTCAGCACTGTGCTCGAACCCCTAAATATAGCTGCAAGCAGCAATTACCGGGGTTCGAGCATTTAAGGCCTTTGAGGTGGTATGCAAATTTGTTCAGAATGAGAGGATATATCATACAGATATAAGTGTAAGATCTAGTGTTTGTGTGAATAGATGAGCATTTTTTAACAATTTGAGGCCATTTACCATAGAAATCTTGTTTTTAAAGCCTTTTTAACTGTTATTGCGCCACCTATGCTCCGATCTCCATGAAACTTTGCATGCTTGTTAAGAATCATCTGACACATGTTTTCACCAATTTTCGTAAAGTTTTGAGTTTTCGTTTTGGTTTTATAAGCTTTTGGGTATATGTGGCCACGCCTCTTTTGTAAATGGCCCCATTACAGCTAACTAAAGGACAAAATTCAACATTTTTTTAATAATTATTGATCTAGAGAGTCCAGAGAACATTACTGCAGTGGTTTGATCGAGATTGAGCGAAAAACCTAGGACTAGTTTGCAAAAGTAGGTTTTTCACATATTTGTGAATATTTAATGAACGATTTGATTGACAGCAATGGTTCTTGAGGCAAAGTTGTTCATCATGAGGAGATCTATCAAATGATATGCATATTGTGTGGATGTGTGAAACACCACGTGATTACAGAGTCAAAAAACTCGTTAGCGCCAACTAGTGGCCGATTTGTTTCAAAATTCTTACAGACCTTTAGGGCCATGAGTCGAACATGCCCAGTGAGTTTCGTTCCGATCGGCCTCCGTTAACCTTGTCTAATAGGTGCTCAAAATTCATTTGTCGATGGCGGCCATGTTTTTTGAGATACGCAAATGTTCTCATAGACCCTTATGGCACATTGGACAGAGACACTGCATACCAATTTTCAGGTTGATTGGACTGACTGTTGCGAAGTTATAGCCATTTTTATGTTTTTCCTCTATTATAGCGCCACCAAGTGGTCAAGCTCCGCAATTTTTTTTATTTGACCAAAGGCTGATCTTTTACATAGGTGTTCTGAGTTTGGTGATGATATGTCATTCTGTTCCAAAGTTATAGCCTTTTTACTAAAAGTGGCCCCGCCTCTTTTGAACGTTTTGGCGCCCCTTTGTGACTGTGAGTCAAAAGTTTAACTTTTTTTTAGTAATTATTGATCTAGGGAGTCTGGAGAACTGTGCTGCAGTGGTTTGATCGAGATGGAGTGAAAAACCTAGGACTAGTTCGCAAAAGTGGGTTTTTCACATATTTGTGAATATGTAATAAACGACTTGATTGACAGCAATGGTTCTTGAGGCAAAGTTGCTCAGCATGAGGAGATCTATCATATGGTATGAAGTTCTAGTGTTTCTGTGATTATATGAGCATGTTATAGCAATTTAAGGCAATTTACTTTTGAAATTTTGTGTTGTTGAAGCCTTTTTAACTGTCATAGCGCCACCTATGGTCTGATCTCCATGAAATTTTACATGCTTGTTAAGAGTCATCTGACACATGTTTTCTCATGTTTTGTAAAGTTTTGAGTTTTTGTTTAGGTTTTATAGGCTTTTGGGTATATGTGGCCACGCCCCTTTTCTAAATGACCCTGTTATAGCTACCCAAAGGACAAAATTCAACATTTTTTTGATAATCATTGATCTAGAGAGTCCAGACAATATGACTGCAGTGGTTTGATCGAGATTGAGCAAAAAACCTAGGACTAGTTCGCAAAAGATAATGTTAAGATGCTAAGTACAGTGAAAGACTTTAGTGACAATTCCATATTAAAATATTTTAAATAAATTACAAATGTGATGAATTCATTCAACACTGTACATCAACAATATTTTTAATGTGTTTCAAAATAGGCTTACACCTTTTAAACATATAATACAATTTGAATAAAAGAGTCTTAGAGGCAAGGGAAAATCTAATCCAATAACTTTTTATTAAACAATTAAACATACAGCAAGGAATGCTGAGGTTGTAACGTGGAAACAGAAGAAAGGACTTAATCCTTTACAGTATCGATGTGCAAATAGAGTATTTACCATATAGTTTTGCTATAACGCATGGCTCTATTCAAAACATATTGATCCGAGTCATCAGGATTAAACACTTACTCGATATTCAGCAAAGTTTAAATTCAACTCAACTTAAACAGCTTGTCTATTGTTGAGAAAATGGCGTGTAAAACAGGTACGTCACTTTGGTCAAAACATAGACTCGTTTTGCAGCATTCAAAGGGATTGTCCTCTGGAGTAGGCCAGTCGCGATCATACTCAGAGTCAGATTCGTCACTGCTTTGAGACAAAATGTCTGTTTCAGAGTCCTTGTGCATTTATTTACCAACATAAGGTAATTTTGGTCATGAAGTGTTTTATTCCAGCAGGATGATATAGAAATGTAGTCTGGTGGCTTTGTTGCATGATACCGCATACCTCAGATATTTTCTTGCAAATAATGGGTAAAGTATCTTGCTGGTAAATCAAAGTATAATTTCTAATAGAATTTTTATTTAATTTTGTACAAATCAGTCGAGATCTCACAGTCTTGTAAAATGTTAGTGTTAATTGTAGTTTTATTTTAAAGTAAGCAGTCTTAAATTATTCTGAGTGCTACATGTATATTTCCAGATAAAGCATTTTCAAAGATCCTTGTGCAGCATTCTATATTCAAAATTTTTTGGTAAATACTTCATTAAATTAAGCAAATGCAAATACTGAGGTTAATGAACAAAGAGAAGCCATGAACACAAATCTGCAACGGTTGTACTTGTTGTTAGAACGGTGTTTGTCAAACTAGTCTTAAGTGATATTATTCACATTAAACAGGTTAATGAACTCTTTCAGCATCTGTACTTGTAATAATGCATAAAATAATTTCATTAGGGTCTCAGCTACAGCTGAATGATAAAACAAAACTTGAGGATGTTGTTGGCAGTTTGTGGGCCGCTGAAAAACCTGTGTGTGTGTGTGTGTGAGAGTTTGAAAGAAAAATGTTTTGGGATAAAAATGTTTTGGGATAAAAATGTTTTGCTACATTTGCTACAGATGATTTTACTACAAACTATAAGCACTCTAACTTAGAAAACATAACCCAATTTTTTTTTATGGTATATAAAGTAAGTCTTTTTTTATTGATTAATATGTTATGATCATGATGAATTTACACGGTTATGTATTTATACAATAATGTTTCATGAACCCACTGGTTACTGTATACATGTTCAAGAGAATAACCACAGTTGTCAATCTAAAGTTTTTTTTTAGTCTGCATTACAAATATCTTAAAAGAAGAGGCTTTCATACATTCTATTTCCATTTGTCTCAAGACACTGTTACACAAAAACATGCTTTTTAAACTGTTTTAACAGTAATATTGAACTTTACAAATATTTTTACACATACTTAACATCTTAACACATCTGTATAAGTAAGATATTAATGTCATCACAAATCGTCAGACGCATCAGCTTGGGGTGACAAGACGGTCTTATCGAATACTTGATCATTTATTCTGTCAATTATTTGATCAAATCTTAGTCAAATAAAACTAAAAGACAGTTGTTTGTATTTCAATAAAATATAGCATTACAGTGTGACAATAAATATGATGCATTTAAACAGCATGGATAATAATAGCATTTTAAAGTCAGAAAGAAAATCGAATCTGATGTAAAGATGGGGTCACTTGTTGCACCTTGTTTAAGACATTCTTTTGTTGCAGACAAGTTTACGACAGCAAATTTTTAGTATATTTAGGTCTAAGTGCCATGCACTCACCAGAGGATCATTTGACAACTTCTAATCCTCATCATGGCTTTAGGTCTGAAAGATCTAGAAATCTACAAAACTTATTTGTTAAAACAAAAGTTACATCGTTATTTAATCTTACGGTTTTCCATCATCAGGTGGATTTTGCGTGCATGTTTGTGTTTGTTATGTTTGTGTTTACATTTATGTTTGCGTTTGAGTTTGCATGTATGTTTGTGTTTACGTTTTTGTGTTTACATTTATGTTTGTGTTTGAGTTTGCATGCTTTGTGTTTGCATGTATGTTTGTGTTTGTGTTTTACTTTGCATGGATGTTTGTGTTTGCATGTTGTCTTTGCATGTTTTTTGTTTTTTGTGTTTTGTTTTTGCATGTATGTGTGTGTGTTTGTTTTAGTTTGCATTTGCATTTATGTTTACCGTTTTGTGTTTGAGTTTGCATTTGAGTTTGCATGTATGTTTGTGTTTACGTGCGTGTTTGTGTTTGTGTTTACATTTATTTTTGTGTTTGAGATTGCATGCTTTGTTTGTGTTTGCATTTGAGTTTGCATGTATGTTTGTGTTTGCAATTATGTTTGCCATTTTGTGTTTAAGTTTGCATGGATGTTTGTGTTTGCATGTGTCTTTGCCTTTTTGTGTTTATTTTTGCATGTATGTGTGTGTTTGTTTTAGTTTGCATGCATGTTTGCGTTTGCATTTATGTTTACCATTTTGTGTTTGAGTTTGTATGTATATTTGTGTTTGAGTTTGCAATTATGTTTTGTGTTTGCATTTGAGTTTGAATGTATGTTTGTGTTTACATGCGTGTTTGTGTTTATGTTTGTGTTTACATTTATGTTTGTGTTTGAGTTTGCATGCTTTGTGTTTGCATTTGAGTTTGCATGTATGTTTGTGTTTGCATTTGAATTTGAATGTATGTTTGTGTTTACATGTGTGTTTGTTTTAGTTTGCATGTATGTTTGCGTTTGCATTTATGTTTGCCATTTTGTGCTTGAGTTTGTATATATGTTTGTGTTCGAGTTTGCATTTGTGTTTGTGTTTACATGTATGTTTGTTGTTTGTTTTTGCGTGCATGTTTTGTGTTTGAGTTTGTGTTTGAGTTTGTATATATGTTTGTGTTTGTGTGAGTGCTTGTGTATGTGTCTGTGCTTGTGTTGAGGACTGAAAAATCTAGGAGTGAATATAAAGAGATAACAAATGTAACGAAACAAACAATTTTCACTAAAATGAAACAAGAATTTCCCAACAGCATACAGCGGTTTGTTAAAAAACAATCACCTTCGTCCCTATTTAAGTTTGTTGTTATCGACTTCTCCTTTATCTATCTAACCTCATCCTGAACATCAGTTGAAACCACATTCAACAGATCCACATTATAAACATTTCCTGTTTTTCTTAGACAAAGTATTTTCTTCTTCAACTTTACCTAACAATTTACCAGATGCCCCTCACACAGATCCAGCTGTGTGTTGTAAAAAAGGTTTAATGCACATCTTATGACCTACTGAACTTTTTGGCAATATTCACAAAACTGGTAGACCCAGCTGTGGTCACAGGTGTATACCATAAATGGTTGGAATAGATACCCTTTTGATCACTGAACATCTTGGAAAAAATATCTGTTTTGATCACTGAACTTCACCTGACACACCCCCACAAAAAAGTTAAAAATGCAAGATCCCTCAATTAGACTGTAAATGAGTCGCAAACCCCCAGAAACCATCTTTAGAGTTTTACAACATTGGCTGATCTGATAAGACATGCATTGATGATCGTAGACCCCACTCACCAGCCTCTCTGTTTTATTAGACTGTGATACAATCTTTTTACATTTCGTGCGAAGTTGTTAAATTTGTTAAACGTGTGTTTTAACTACCAGTCCGCAAGTCTTACGGGAAGAAAATCCTCTCTTGTTTTATTGTGTAGCGTGGAACAAAACATTTGCATTGACCTTGATATTTAACTACCTACATGTACATAAGCACTTTTCAACTGATATAACAGGTTGTAAGTTCTAAGACCGACAAAAGTCAAAGAGTGAATAAATAAATTAAATTAATGAAGTGAGAATAACTAAATAAAATAAACTAAAGTAAAGAAACATTCTTTTTTTTTTTTTGTGAAAAAGGTCAGAACTCCTGTTATGATGTAGATTTTGAGGTGCGCTCTTGTCATTACTTAAGCTATTACTTTTCCTACATAATTTGTAGCACAAACAGTGGCCAAATATCTATTTAGGTGTCTTAGACCTTCCCAACGATATACAGTTTTGTCATGATTAGTTTAGGATCTATTTGTAATACGGTGAAGTAAACTTAGGCGTCCTGCTGAGGAGATGGGTGACAGTTTAATAAAAGTTTTTTTTTTTTTGAAAAGTTTATTTGGTTAATTCTTTATCATACATTTGAATCTTTGTGTTGGCCTCTGCTTATGGTGTTAGGGTTTGTGTTAGGGGATTTGTGTCCTTGCACGTGGGGGGGTAGATGTAGATGGGCCCCAGTAGGCTGGTATCTAAACATTAGCATATACCGTAGTGATCTTACAACAAACTGATCCTCTTGAGCTGGCAATACACACACATTTACTCAGCCATTTTTCCACAATCAGGACGAAACCTAAAACCCCAGACTGTTACCAAAAGGTCTGGAAGAAGCAACACCATAAAACACCAGGGAAGCGGATGAGATAAAACATCATAAAACTGCTCATAAATTCACTCATAAATTCAATTAAAGTCAAATCTAACATCTGTTTTGATCTTTTGATTTACACAAACACTGTCATGTCACTCAGAGCTGACAGGACCCTGGTGACATGGCAGTCAGAGTGACAGAGGGGTCATAAACACATAAATTCAGCCATAAATCTAATCATGTACACACTAGACATATGTCTACCTGTCCATCAATAATGACAGAGTCATATGTCAGAAAAATGTAGTCATAAATCAGGTCATAAATCATATTTGATACGTAAGGTGGATTGTAATACTACTGACATCTTTATTTCTATTAATGTTAGAACTATTTTTAAACTTATTGGGATAGCATCAAACAAAAATGCAGTTAATTTCATCCAAATGTAATTCAGCCATATACATTTTTAATTTTTTTGTCATTACATTGTCACTCTTTATACAGTGAGTAACCATTTTATAAATTATTATATTAGATTTGTTTCAGTTTCAGTTGTTACAGTTTTGTATTCCTGTTTAAAGACTGTTAATAACTTGTTCTTTTCTGTGTGTCTCCCTGTGTGTGAGTTCTTTACGGTCCTTTTCTTTCCTGCCCTATCCATACCTTTATATCCATTTATCACTCAAACTTTTATCTTGCTTCAATCTCTACCTCTCGCCCATTCTATTCTTTCTCTTCCAAACCAAAAACAAACTGGCTGCTAACCCCCAAACACTGCTGCACTGCTTGCTGCTTCACTTGCTTGCAACCCAAACGCAATCTTGCCCAAAACGCAAAACCCAAAATGCATGAACCCAAATGCAAATGCAAGCTTGCTAATGCATCTTGAAAAATACAGAGCCAACCCAAATATTCTTGAAACCCCAAAAACTCTTTGAAAACCAAAAACTCTTTGAAAAACCTGACTGTGAAAAACTTGAACATCAAACCCAGGTGAGAATAGTGAACTACACATTCAGAAAGAGTGAAAGAGAAACTTCCAGATTTCACTACGTTGGAATATCATCTCTTTTAAAGTACACCATTTTCAAGTAACTCTGTATTAATTAATTTATTGTTGTCTTGTTATCTATCAAATATTTAACTTATATCTACATAAAAGAATTATCTGTGTTCTATTTCAAGTAAAAGTGAACATCAATACATTTATCCATTACTCAGACATATTTGCTTGATTTCCAGTACGGAAACATTACCATGCCAAGAAAAGGAAAAAGGAGTGAATCACAGAAACAGCGCAGAAAGCTACAGTCGTCATTGGGCACCAGTAACAGTACCAACTCTGTATCAGGTATGAGTGACGAAAACCCATATGTGCTGTCTGTTAAAGCATCTCACTGTCAGTCTGATGCAAGGTACAGTGTGTACTCCAGAGGCCGTCAGTGTACTTGTAATTCCTTAATGTTCCTAGCAGTCCATAATGAACAAAATGAGCTACAGAGTTGGGATTTAGATGGCATTTTACAGAGAGGTGATGCACTTTACACTAGTGTCAAACGAGCTCTGCTGAGCAAAGGAAAATTTGTGGGAAATTTTTTAAATTTTGATGAGTTACCAAAGACAATTGAGACGAACTCTCGCTGCTACAACATCCTGAAACATCCCCAGAGGTTTGGATTTCTGAGAGATACACCTGCACTAGGCCACTATGAAAATCTTGAGAATACTCTGCAATGTCTCAGAGCTGATGTGAGTGATGCTTTGCTGTTGTGTGGAGGCTCATGTATCGCTGTATTCAGAGATCGATCAGGGAGGTTTGGTTATTTTGATTCTCACTGCCGATCAATATATGGAATGCCTGTTGATGAAGGCACAGGTACGGCTGTATTTTTGACGTTTCATCAACTGCAGGATCTTGTAGACAGGCTGTTAATATTGTTTCAAGGGTGTTTCGATTTGAGAGACCAGGAAGAGTTTGAGCTGCTGCCTGTATCATTCATTAGCATGATGACTGAAAGCTGTGTACATACTGAAGTCTCCCTGAACTGCTTTGATCTTGAACATGATGTGCAACCATCCGTCTCATTTGAGAACAAATGTTCAGTCAAATGATGAACAGTGCTCATCTGCTGATGTCCCACAGCAGTATGTTCAAGTCCAAGATCCAGTGCAACAACTGTCTGAGACTGCTGTTAACAGAGCCATATCAACTGATGAACAAGCCCATTTGACTGAAGTCTCCCTGAGCTGCTGTGATCTTGAATATGATGTGCAACCATCAGTCTTGTTTGAGAACAAAGTTCAATCAAATGACGAACAATGTTCATCTGCTGATGCCCCCAAGCAGTATGTTCAAGTCCAAGATCCAGTTCAACAACTATCTGAGACTGCTGTTAACAAAGCCACATCAACTAATGAACAATGCCACTTGACTGATCCACATAAAATAGAAGTTGCAACTTCTGTCACTCAAGATGGTGACATTTATAAAAATGTGTCATTCAGTAATTTTTTTCCTGACGTGCTTTCACAGAGTTCATCTATCCAGAGAGTACTGTCAGCTCCAAATCCCCAATATTCAAAATCAATTGACTTAAACAAGATTGGAAAAACTGAACAAGACTCGAAGGCGAAAGGCTTACTGTACAAAAAGGCACACAGAAATGGTTTGCAACAAAAAACAGGCTGAAATAAAAATCCATAATTACAAAATACATAAGGAAATTCATAAACAAGCCATGAAGAACAAATATTGGAAAAATGCGATTTACAGAGAAAACCACAAACAAGCCATGAAAATCAACTACAAAAAAAGAATAACAGAGAATATAGAGAGAGAAAAAAGAATAAATGTAACCAGCAAGTATAAGAATAACAAACAGTTCAGGCAGAGACAAAAAAAACTATATAACTAGAAATTACAGAAATGATAAACATTTCAAAGAGAGACAAAAGAGCTATATAATTAGAAATTACAGGAATGATGAACAGTTCAGGGAGAGACAAAAGAGCTATATACTTAGAAATTACAGGAATGACGAACAGTTCAGGGACAGACAAAAGAGTTATATAATGAGAAATTACAGGAACAATGCTAAATATAAGGAACAACATATGCAATATCTTGTTGATAGATATTTAAAAGATCCAATTTTTAGGAAAAGGCAAAAGGACTATTATACAAATCGATGCAAAAATGATTCTAATTTCTATGAACAAAGGAAGAAAATTTTTAAACAATGTTATCACTGTGATGCATATTTTAGGGCTCGTCAGAAAGAATATTATTTATTCAAATCTAAAAACAAAATGTCTGCACTTAAAGTACTTCACAAAGTACGTTGTGCACAAGACATACAGTACAAATACAAAAAAATGTATCTGATGTGCCATCAGAGAGAAACATTTCAAGATAACCAGCCTGACATAGTACAAGATCCAGGCATGTTAAGAGCCTTAAATATTTTCAGAGATGTTATAAAACAGGGGCCAACTTATGTCTGCACATGCTGTGCCAGAGCGCTCTTCTCGAATCAAGTGCGTAAATGTGAAGTGTGTAATTATAAAAAAAATCCAACAGTTGTTTCACTTTGCTTGACTGGAAACTATGTTCACATCTGCTCTGACTGCCCTGATCAGTGTGCCTTGGAAGACATGAAAACAGAGTGGATCTGTCACTGCTGCCATACGACACTTTTGAGGGGTCTAATGCCAGATATTGCTGTAGCCAACAATCTTCAGTTCACTCCGATTCCTCCAGAACTGTGTGATTTGAATATTCTAGAAAGACATGTTATTGCAAAGTACATTCCCTTTGCAAAAATTTTAACACTTCCTAAAGGCCAACAGAAAGCTATCAAGGGAGCTGTAATTTCTGTTGCATCTGAAGTAGAAACAACAGTAAATTGTTTACCCAGACCCAGAAGTGAATCACAGCTGCTTACAGTGAAATTGAAAAGACGTCTGTGCTACCAAGGTCACTATCAGTTTCAGACTTTGAACATGCATAAGGTTTTGTCAGCTTTAAGAAAACTAAAAGAAATCCATTCAGAATATAAAGATATCTTCATCAATGCAGCACTCTCAGAAGAAGAAATGTTTAATGAGCATGAACAGTCTACAGATGACATCAGTGCTCCTGATGAGGAAATGGATATTGAGAGCAGCAGCCAAAATGAGAACACTGAAGAACAGAGCAATGAGAATGAACACAATGATTCAAGTGATGACCCTGAGAATACTGCAGAAGAGCAATCAAGAGGCCTTGCTTTAGATACATGTCTTCAGCCCCCAGATCTTGGTCAGCAGCTGTTGTCTTATGATGATGGGATATTTTGCATTGCCCCAGCAGCGAAAAACAGTCCTGTAAGCATTTTTAAAATTCCTAATTTGGAATCTCTTGCATTCCCAGTCCAATTCCCTGATGGCCAAAATACTTTTGATGAGCCCAACAGAGCAAAACATGTTTCCCCCAGCAGGTACTTTAACACAAGGCTATTCTCTATTGACAATCGTTGTGCAAGAGACACAAGCTACATCTTCTTTGCGCAGTTTGTAACTGAAATGCACATGGCCACATCTAGTATGTCTATCCAACTGAGGAAAGCAAAACCCATGACCCGTGATGGACGCAGAATAAACTGTTCACTGCTGCAGGACAAACAGGAGTTAGAAAAGCTTGTGAATAATAAGGAGGCAACACGTTTCATGCAACCATTAAGAGGGACTCCAGCATACTGGGAGAAAACTCTGCGTGATTTGTTTGCTATGCTAAGACAGCTGGGCACTCCCACATTTTTTTGTACATTTAGTGCTGCTGAGATGAGATGGCCTGAAGTGATAAATGCTATTAAAGCACAACAAGGTGAAAGTGTGAACTTTGCTGAATTAGACTGGTCTGAAAAATGTGAAATCCTGAGAAGCAACCCAGTCACAGCCATGCGCATGTTTGAAAAACGTGTCGAAGCTCTAATGAGAGATCTGATCATGTCACCTGCTCGGCCTATCGGTGAGGTAATTGACTTTTTTTACAGAGTAGAATTCCAGTTACGTGGCTCTCCACACATTCACTGCTTATTTTGGGTGAAAGATGCTCCAGAGTTTGAAAAAGATCAAGATCAGGATGTTTGTGATTTCATTGATAAATACATCTCATGCAAATTACCAGATCCAAACAAAGACCCAGAACTGCACAGAATTGTAAGTGAAGTGCAGATGCACAGTCGTAATCACTCCAAATCCTGTAGAAAGAACAAGAAGCACTGCAGATTTGGATTTCCTAAACCACCCATTAACAGAACCACGATAACCCGCCCCAGACCTCCTCCTGTAGATCAGTCTGATGAAGAGAATCGATCAGAGGAAAGAGATTATGCCAGTGTTGCAAAAGAACAGCTTCAGAAGGTGTGGGATCTACTGAATGACTCAAATCAGAATTTTGAAACCATTACACAGCTACTTAATCAAGTAAACATGACTTATGAAGAGTATGAGAAACATATTGAGGCTCTGTCTACATCAAGTTTAATAGTTATGGAGAGACGACCACAGGACTGCTGGGTTAATGGCTACAATCCAATGTTATTAAGAGCTTGGAATGCAAACATGGACATACAGTTCATTCTGAACCCCTACAGCTGTATCATGTACATGCTCTCATACATTTCAAAAGCTGAACATGAGATGAGTGATTACCTGAAGAGAGTGATAAAAGACTCAAGCCATGATAACCTGTCAGACCGTGAGTGCATGAAGCAGGTCATGAATGCCTATTCAAAGAACAGAGAGGTCAGCGCTCAAGAGGCAGTCGCTCGCACATGCAGTCTGAAACTGAAATCATCATCACGTTCTGTCATTTTCATACCTACTGATGACAGTAGAGAATGTGTGGATGACAGGATTGCCAGACAAGTACAAGGCCAGACCAAACAGACCTGAATTTGAGAACATGTGCATGGCTGAATTTGCAAGTGAATATCGCATTGTTTATGGAAGACAGAAAAAGGGTAAACATGTTTTGCCACTCCAACAAAACATGGGACACATACAGAAAAGAACAAGGGGAAAGCCTGCTGTTATTAGATTTGCTCGTTTTTCACAGCAGAAAAACCCAGAAAAATTCTATGGAACTCTTCTAAAACTTTATCTACCATATCGCAGAGATGAACAGCTTAAGTCCACAAGATTCCCGACATATGAATCATTTTATGCATTTGCTTCAGTAAAACTACCAGGCACTGATGAACTGCAGCGTGTGTTCAACATTGTAAATACAAACCGTGACAAATATGAAAAACACAATGAGGCTATAGAACAGGCAATTGAAGATTTTGAAAAGAATGGTCCAGTTGAAGATGCATGGACTACACTGGCACCAGCAAATGAACTGATCAGATTGGAAAGCCTTATGGAACGCGAACCCACTGATCCTAATGAAGTGAATAATGAAGTGAATGAGCAAGAAGACATTCCTGAATACACAGCATCTACCTCTGTCAGTAACACAGCTATGCCACTCATGGAAGCTGCCCAGCTAAATCATGCACAGATTCGCAAAATGTATCAGAGCTTGAATCAAACACAAGCTTCCATATTTTATGCTGTGCGAGACTGGTGCAAAAGATGTGTTTCTGGTGAAAGCCCACAACCGTTTCTGTATTTTTTGAATGGAGGAGCCGGAGTTGGTAAATCACATGTTATTAAATCTATTTATGCAGAAGCATCCAAAATCCTGCGTAGGCTTCCATGCATGCGAGAGCATACTGACATTTCACAGCCTACCGTTCTTTTAACTGAATTCACAGGCACTGCAGCCTTTAATATCTCAGGTAAAACACTACACTGTCTTTTGAAGCTCCCCAGAAGCTTGAAGCCTCCGTATCAAGGCCTGGGAAACAGCTTGGATGAAATGAGGGCAGAACTTTCTAATGCACATATTTTAATTATTAATGAAATCTCAATGGTGTCAAAACAGTTGTTTGCATATGTGAACTGGAGACTGCAACAGATTAAAGGAAACCAGAAACCTTTTGGTGGATTGTCCATACTCGCTGTTGGTGATTTTTTTCAGCTGCCACCGTTAGGAAGAGCAAAACCACTCTGTGTGTACGAGGACCATGTGCTGGACTTCTGGAAAGATAATTTTCAAATGGTAACACTGACGCAGATAATGAGGCAGAGAGATGATCTTGCATATGCTGAACTGCTCAACCGTCTGAGGGTGAAACAGAAGCACGCAAAAATGACTGATGCAGACAAGTGCATGTTAGAAGCTGTCATACGATCCTCCCCTGAAGAGTGTCCTGTTGATGCATTACACATCTATGCAACCAATAAAGAGGTAGACAATCACAACACTGAAGCCATATCCTCACGCTTTTCAGATATCATTAACATTGATGCGCATGATTACAAAAAAGATCCACGAACAGGTGAAATGAAAAGGCAAGCTGCACCATTTAAAGGAGACAAACGTGACCTTATTGACACACTGCAGATTGCTATTGGTGCACGAGTGATGCTTACTAGAAATATTGATGTAGAAGATGGACTAGTTAATGGTACTTTTGGCCAGGTGGCAAAAATAACAGCTCAAACTCAAGGTGGTGTTCCTGTTGTTCAATTAATTGGTCTTCATCTAGATAATGTGACTGCTGGACAGAAACATCGCAACAAAGCACCTGATGGAGATGACAATATTGTCTATATTGAGAGGTCAGAGGAACCACTAAAAAAAAAAAGAACAGTTCGAAGACAATTTCCCATGAAACTTGCTTTTGCATGCACCATCCATAAAGTCCAAGGAATGACAACAGATTGTGCTGTCGTATCTCTGAAGCACATATTTGAACCAGGCATGGCATATGTTGCACTCAGCAGAACAACATCACTCAGTGGACTTCACATTACTGACTTTGATGAAAAGAAAATTTTCTGTGATCCAGAAATAAGTGCCTCCTTGGAGAACATGCCAAAAGCAGATTTTCACAATGTCCAACCCATCCTTCACATTGTGCAGGATCCAAAAATGAGTTCAGCTCTTAAAATCATTCATCATAACACAGAGGGACTGGAGTGTCATGTGGAGGATTTAAAATGCCACCATGAACTTCTATTGGCTGATGTTTTGTGTCTCACTGAAACACACCTGTCAGGCTCAGCTGTTCCTGCATATCTACATCTGGATGGATACACCATGTACAAACGCAACAGACATGCATCCTACACAAACTATGTGCATTTGGCAAACAAGAATGGTGGTGGAGTGGCCATTTATGTGAAGAACAGCTTTCAAGTTTCTCCTCTGATGTACATACAGAATGTTACTGACCTGGAATATTTGGTTTTGAAGATAGAAGCCCCCAAACAAGCACTTATTGCAGTGATCTACAGACCACCCAGTTACAATTTAGCAGAGTTTTTGGCAAACCTGAATGCCCTCTTGACATCTCTGGAGATCATAGATTTCAGGCCTGTTATAGTGTGTGGAGACTTTAATGAAGATCAGCTGTCTCATCGCAACAAACCTATTCTCAATTTGTTTGAAGATAAAGGATACACACAGCTAATCAGCACTGGTACAACAGAAAACAACACTCTTCTGGATCCTGTGTTCATAAGCGGTGCACACTCAAACGTCAGAGCAGGAGTACTACAGACATATTACAGCTATCATGATCCTGTGTATTGTGTTTTAGAATAGATACATCACATATAAAAAAAACATAGATCTCTCATACAACACTTCTGTTTTAACTTTAATAATGCCAAATATAAATGTTTTGTGAAATAAACTAATTTTGCTTATTGTGTGCCTGTGTGTGTGAATGTGTTAAATAAATTCAGTGTATGTGACTAAACTTGTTGTGCATGTGTTACATTTTGAATGGAGAGTGAATACTTATTGTGTGCCTGTGAGTGTGAATGTGTTATATAGGGAAGGTGTGTGTGTGTGTGTGTGTATGTACTGTGTATACGGTTTGTACAGTATAAAAACCATTACGTGGGAATGTGTAAAACATGTAAACCCAACATGTGTGTTAGATAAAGAATGAATGGAGAGTGAATGTCCTTTCCAAGGATCGCCACCTTGACGTGGTGGAAAGGCTTGTGTGTTCCAGTGATCCCAAGAGTAAGTCATTCTGGAGCTTTTTACTCCAGTTTGTCATGCTTAAGGGTGAGGTTCCAGACTAAGAGCGATCCAGATGGACATAAACTAAATAAAAATATATTTTACACATAATTATTTGAGTTTGTGTCTTCATTTTATAACAAATAAATATTGTATGGCCATCACATGCAGGCATTTGCTAGGTTACCAAAGGTGTTGCTATGTGGTTGCTAGGGTGCCCAGGGTGTTGCTATGCGGTTGCTAGGGTACACAGGGTGGTTGCTATGCAGTTGCTGGGTTACCCAATGCAGTTGCTGAGGTGTTGCTATGTAGTTGCTAAAGCACTATGATTGCTTGCTAGGGTGTTGCTATGTGGTTGCTAGGGTACTCAGGGTGGTTGCTAGGGTGTTGCTATGTGGTTGCTAAGGTACTGTGAGTGGTTGATAGATGTTAGATGATAGTAGTTGCTAGGGTACTAGAAGGATAGATAGATGGTTAGATAGATGTGTTAGATGATAGATGATAGATAGATTATAATATTAGATAGATAGAAATATTAGATAGATATAGATAGATGTAAATAAATATTAGATAGATAGATAGATAGATAGATAGATAGAAATATTAGATAGATAGATTGACAGATAGATAGATAGATAGAAATATTAGATAGATAGATAGATAGATAGATAGATAGATAGATTGATTAATAGATAGATAGATAGAAATATTAGATAGATAGATAGATAGATAGATTGACTGATAGATAGATAGATAGATAGATAGATAGATAGATAGATAGATAGATAGAAATATTAGATAGATAGATAGATAGACAGATAGATAGATAGAAATATTAGATAGATAGATAGATAGATTGACAGATAGATAGAAATATTAGATAGAAAGATAGATAGATAGATAGATAGATAGATAGATTGACAGATAGATAGATAGAAAGATAAATGAGTTTGAATGAGTTTGAATGGATTAGAAATACAGTACATAGAAGGGAAGTTTGATTGAGTCTCAAAGGATTCTGGGAGTTTTGACAGTTGAAATTTCAGACCGCGGGCAGGGTGGCCATTCATGACCACTCCCCAACCGGTGAGGGACACGTCCGTCGCTAGCGTTAAGCAGCGACAAGGAGCTCCCAGCACCAGGCCCTGAGACAAGAACCAGGGTTTTCTCCACATGTCCAAGGCACGTAGGCATCGCCGCATGACCTTGATCATGCAGAGCGGGTTTCCCCTCAGGGAGAACCCCCTGGTCTTGAGCCACCACTGTAGGGGTCTCATGTACAGCAGGCCAAAAGGTATCACGTTGGACGCAGCTGCCATCAGACCCAGCAGTTGCTTGACAGTGAGTGACCGGCCCTCTTTCACTCTTGCGACTATGGAGACAAACGTGCCTGCATCGTGGTCGAATCCCACACCACGCCTAGATAAGTGGTTCTCTGTGATGGAGAAAGCACACTTTTCTTGGCATTCAGTCTCAACCCCAACTCTGCATCCACATACTTCGTGAACGTGCAGGGGGAGAGTGCTAGGCCGAACGGAAGAACCTGATATTGGTATGCTTCGCCCCTGAAAGCAAACCTCAGGAACTTCCTGTGCTGAGAAAGGATGGAGACGTGAAAATAAGCGTCTTTTAGATCTATTGTGACAAAACAGTCCTCTGACCTGATCTGTGACACAACTTGTTTGATGGTAAGCATTTTGAACGTCAGTCGCATGACTGAGCGGTTCAGCAGGCGTAGATCTAAAATGGGACATAAGCCCCCATCTTTCTTCGGAACAATGAAGTACTGGCTGTAGATCCCAGACTCTCTGTCGTGAGGGGGAACCACCTTGATGGCCTCCTTCCTCAAGAGAGTGGCTACTTCCTGTTCCATTGCCAGACCCTGCTCGGGGCCCACCAGAGTGGGAGAGACCCCGTTGAATGGCGGAGGAGGTGCGCTGAACTGAATGTGATAGCTTCGTTCTACAGTGTGCAGGACCCAAGCAGACACATTGGGCAGTAGTTTCCACGCTGCCAAATGATCTACTAAGGGAACCAGTCTCTCGAGACTGGCCTCTGGTGTTGTTTGAGCCGCTAGAACGGTGTCCTGTAACGGTTTCCCGGCAGGAGGCACCTGAACTAGTGGCCCCGGAGACCCCCTTGGGGGTGGCGAGCTCCCCAGCTATATTGCCTGAATTGTCAGGACCGCTTTGTCGCGGACTTCTTAGACTGCAGCACGACCCTCAGGTCTGGCCTCGCCTTCGAAGTCCCCGACTTAGAGCGTTGCACTACTCGCTCTCGATGGGGTGGAGTGCGAGAGGCAACGCTCTGTTTTTGCCCTTCCCTTTATGAGGAGCTGGTAGACGGCCGTGGCTGCTCCCGCCCAGCAGCCCCGTGAGCTGGATGGCGGAGGGGGAGGAACCGTTGGAATGCCGCCGCTTGCTTACGAGCCTCCTGGTATCTGTTGACGACAGATGCGGCAAGCGTCTGTTCCACCCGCGGCATCGCTCTATAGCCGCGATCATCCAACCCCGCAACGTTGCCGTAGTTGTAGGAAGCGGGGATGAACAAGCAGGCTGAGAATGGAGAATTCCACGATCTCGACACCTCAGTGTGGAGATCGGGAAAGAATGGAAGGCTCCGGCGGGCTGAAGGTGGCCTAGACTGCAGAAATCTCTCATTAAATAATTAATTTACTCTTCTGCGTTTCAGCTTGTGACTCGGCGGGCCAATCGATGTTTAACTTAGCTACCACACGAGTCACCACCTCCAGCAGCTCCTCATACTGCAGAGACTGAGGCGCCTCCTCGACGCTCTTCATATCAACCTCCTCGGAGGAAGATATGCGGAGCGTCGAGCCCGTCCCCCGGGGGGAAGAAACCACAGAGCGGGCTTCCGATCCCGCGGAACGGGCAATGGATCTGCCGGGTGAGGAAGCAGATAGGGGGTCACCCGTCTCCATTCCCTCCAGCAGATCCAGCTGCGAACCCCACGAGTGCAGCTGCTGCTCCACCTCGGTGGAAGCGGGACCGGACCCGCGAGGAATGCTGGTGAAGGCTCCCTCCTCAAAGAGAGCCTTCCGGGAGCGGAGCGTGCGCAGAGGAAGATGCTCGCAGTGTGGGCAGTCGGCCCCCTTGAGAGCCGACACCGCATGCTCCGCTCCCAAGCAAACCACGCATAAAGCGTGTGTATCCCCGCTCGTGATGTAGCGAGAGCAGGGAGGGACACACGCTTTATAGCATGGCTTGCTTACATGCTTGGACTTCTCTAGCTTTTTAGACATTGTGCCTGAAATAAAAGGGGGTGCAAACTAGCACCAAAAAGAGCACAACAGAGACACACACAGAGCACTCCTGAAAGACAGAAGCTAACGCCGGTTCTGACGCACGTGTCTTTATAGCTTCCCGGTTGGAGATGTCACCCACCTATGACGTCTCGCTCTTTCATTGGACTGATTACACATGTGATTCAGAGCGCGGTCACGCTGAAGGCATTCCCATAGCGTTTCGACGCGGCCCGAGTTCCTGAAGGGGAACTGAACGTGTGTAATGCTGCTGGAACCAAAATGAACCTAGCGAAGAAACTGGATGCATTCAGTTCAATCTTTTAATAATCTGCAAGTTTTAATAATATCATATACTGTGTGAATCACTTAGCTGATGAACATGACTTACTTTTCACAAAAGTAATCTCTATTTACCAGCATCATGCCTGTCAATATGAAATTGAATGAATACTGAAAATGAATATTGTTTCCACTAGTGTGGAATAAGGGTGTCAGGTATTTGCAATGTGAAAGATTATCCTGATAAAATCACACCATGATAAAATCAGCTTAGAATTTTTCAGTCTGGAAATCAACAGTACAAACACAGGAAGTCAGTGGGGGTCTGCAGCTCACAAATAAACAGTGCTGATCATTGTTTCATTTTTTTTTAATGTGTTTGTTTACTATTTTAAATAAAATAGAATGAACTGACAGGGAAACTTAATAGGCTTTTTTCCATATTTCATATATTTCTTTTCACTGGATAATTGTGTAAAATTATAATGAAGATTTGCTGTTTTTACAGGTTGTGCTGCTCCACTGAGTACAGAACAAAAAAGGACAATGGTATAAATAATTAATTCATACATGTAGTTGTAACGAGGAGACGGGAGGCAGGCGGATCCATTCGCAGATTTTTATTAATGCAACGAGGCAAAGACATGGTCGAAAGGCAGGCAGGGTCAAACAATGGCAAACAGGTGTTTAGACAGCGAGACGAAGAATAGTCCATAAACAGGCGAGGGTCGATCAGCGGCGTACATTATCCAAAGGGCGAAGCAGGAGAATGGTCAGACAGGTGAGAGTCACAAAAGGCAGGCGGCGGGACAACGAAACAAATAAACAAGGAAAAACAAATGGAAACCAGACACGGGATACGAGAGAACGCTGGGTGGTCAGACGAGACGTGATGGGGCTCTGGGCCGTCGGGCAGGACGTGACTTGGGCCGTCAGGCGGGACGTGACTTGACTCTGGGCCATCAGGCGGGACGTGACTTGACTCTGGGCCGTCAGGCGGGATGTCACTTGACTCTGGGCCGTCAGGCGGGATGTGACTTGACTCTGGAGCAGCAGCAATAACTTCACTTGGCCCATGAAGATCAGCTGTGGTTTGACCTGGTTCGTGGAGATTGGCTATGATTTGACTTGCTTCGTGAAGATCGGTTGTGGCCTGGCCTGGCCTGTGAAGACCAATAGTAAACTGACTTGACTCTCGGAGATCAGCAGTGACTTGACTTGGCTCGTGAAGATCAATGACTTTACTTGACTCAGGAACCACGGCTGTGACCTTGCTTGACTTAGGAGGAGCGGCCCTGACTTCACTTGGCTTGTGAAGATCAACAATGACTTTACTTGACTCAGGAACGACAGCCTTGACGTTGCTTGACGTAGGTACGACTGGACTTGACACAGGAAACACAGCTTTAACCTGACTTGACACAGGAACAAGGACCGTAGCTTGACTTGACACTGGAACAACAGCCGTAGCTTGACTTGACTTGGAAACTTGACTTGACTCTGGAAATGCAGCTGTACATTGACTTGACTCAGGAAACACAGCTGCAACTTGACTTGACTTGGGAACTTGACTTGACTCAGGAAACTCAGATGTAACTTTATATGGCTCTTGTATGGCAGCTGTGACGTGACGGAGCTCTGTTGTCACCGCCATTTTGTGAATGGGCTCCGCCGTCGCCGCCATCTTGTGAGCGCGCACCGGCGCAGCCGCCATTACATGGGCGGGCTGCACGGCCGGCGTTACCGCGATGTCGCGTTGCTTCCCCGCGACACCCACAGTGAGCGATGAACCAGAAATCTGTAGCACAATGTCTATATATTGTTTTAGAGTCCAGTGGGGCTGATAAAGTGGCATTGAGGAGCGGTAGGGTTCAGAAAGCCCTCCATGGAAGAAAATTATTAGGCACAAATCGTCCATAGAGGTCTGTTTGGCTAACGAAACAAAGTCCAGAATGTACTCCTCAATGGACCGCTCACCTTGTTTTAGACGCACGATCTGAGCTGCTGTATTCTGAGCTGCTGGATCCTCTTTGGCCGAGTATTCTGTAACGAGGAGACGGGAGGCAGGCGGATCCATTTGCAGACTTTTATTAATGCAACGAGGCAAAGACATAAACAAGGAAAAACAAACGGAAACCAGAAATGGGATACGAGGGAATTTGTATGAATGCAAAGAACAATTCAGTACTCGGCAAGGTGCAGCAGGAAGACCGGGGCTTAAATAGTGTCTCTGATTGGACGCGGGTGACGTGCAATGGCTGATGGGGAATGTAGTCCGGGGTGTAGTACAACAGTCCGTGTGTGATAGGGTGAGAGTGACATCTGGTGGTGAGCGGACCGCAGAACATTGACCAGATTTGTGACAGTATTCATCTAAAATCATACCTGAGACATACTTATTTATTTGTTTATTTATTTAGCTAGCCAAATGTTTAATATATATGTATATATATATATATGTGTATATATATATATATATATATATATATATATATATATATATGAATGTGTCTCATAATCTCGTTCAGGCTGAGAATCTGTGTCACAGATTTACCATGCAGGTAAATCTTATATTTACCAAAGATAGACACACAACAGATCACAAATACAGATAATATGCAAATTGATGTTATGAACATTTTCTCTCTTCCTGTTCAAACTCCTGTAGCAGCACCACAGCAGAACAATGGCAACATTAATATCGTCCTTCTGGGGAAAACCGGAGTTGGGAAAAGCTCATCAGGAAACACCATCCTGGGAGAAAACAAATTCACGTGTGGAAGAAGTCTGTCTGCTGTTACAAGGACATCTCGTGTCAAGAGATCAGTGATTGATGGCAGATCTGTGTCTGTTATTGACACTCCTGGGTTTTTTAGCAATAATCTTTCCCAAGAGAAGCTGGCGAGAGAGTTCGCTAGAAGCGTTTCTTTCTACTCCAGGAGTTCATGCGTTTTTATGCGTTTTTATTCGTTGTGCCGTTTGGCAGGTTCACAAAGCAGGAGGAGGAGATGTTCAAACAAGTGAAGGAGGTTTTTGGTAAAGATGTGCTGAAGCATGTTATTCTGCTCTTCACATATGGGGATGAATGTATCAGAGAGAGAATACAGGCAGAGATTGATGGGAACAGGCTTGTTAGTAGAGTCATTCAGAGCTGTCAGGGTTATCATGTCCTTAATCATAGAGATCTAAATGACAGACAGCAGGTCAGTGATCTACTGCAGAAGATTTACACAATGACGGAGAGGAATCAAGGCTGCTACACCAATGAGACATATGAATGGGCACAAATGTGGCCATGGGAAAAATTCTGAAAAATCTTAGGGACTTGTTTTATGCTGTAATTGCCTTTTTCCAGAACCTGGGAAGTTTTGATAATAGCCACTGGAGACAAAGAATAGCTCCATACATGCGACTCTAAAGAACAGATAATTAATTTGCTTTTAATTTATTTTATACAATATGGTTAAATGTAGCCTAGATGTAAGTGACAGTCTACTCTGCTTATGAGGGAAAATTATGTATCAGAGCAAAAAAAAGAAATTAATTAATTGATGTTACAGAATAGTTTAGCTATATTGAAATTTTGTGTTTGAAAAGATGGCTGTTAAATGTTAAAACAGATCATATTTGTTTCTCAAATAGAATAGGTATAGAAGATACTACTCTATATTTACATTCATTCATTAGAAAGTCTTATGTAAATAGATCCTTTCTGAACTCTGACTTTTCTGTAAGAAATATTTCACTAAATATTCTGACATATGATTTAACTTTGTCAAAAGGATAAAGAAGATTCTGTGCTATGTTACTCTACTCTTATCTTTAGTATTTTTAATGCTAAGTGGACATTTTATTCAGAGTGTAATTTTCATACTTATATGTTTATGGAATTTATTATACCTATTCAGGTTTGAAAAATGCTGCCAAATGTGAAACATTTACTTATTAATAAACTGACAAGACCTTATTGTCATGTCACTTCATTTGAACCTTTTTACTTATTTTGTACAAACATTTTCCCTCAGAACATTGCTGCCACAACAGAGGCAGAATGAAGAGCAAAACATGGCATGGAGTGTCTGCAACCAACTCGTCAGACCATCTGCAATGAGTATTTAAAGCCATTTAAAAAAAATGTAGTCAAAATGGCTCAAGAATCATAAACATAATCACTAGTGATATAATTTAATGGTTTATCACTTTTGACCAATAGGTGGCGCTGTTATAAAATTGATGTGGTGTGGTCAGTGGCGAGGTGATGATGACACTTTAGTGTCAGTATGTCGAAATTTTGCAGAGATACAGCTTCAAATGCAGTTTGGCACCATGACAGCTACGATAAATGCCCTTGAAAAAGTTGAATTTGGTTAATTGGAACAACAATTTAGTTTGAAAAAGTAGGATTCAAGGAAAAACTAAATCAGAGATGGGAAGTTAATACAATGATATCATAACTGATATCAATATTGGTCTCACTAGACAAAAATCATGAAAAACTATTAGCATTTTTTTTTATTTATTTTTATTTTTATTTTTTTTTTTACATTTCATGATGTTGTGATTTTTGGCCAAACTATTCAGAAGTCATAAGCAAAAAAAGCCATTTGTCATATCTCCCCACCAACTTCAAGTTTAATGTGAATACTCTAAAACAGAGGTCTTCAACCCTATTCCTGGTGACCCACTATCCTGAAGAGTTTTTAGCTAGTACCCTAATCAAACATACCTGAAGCGGCCAATTAAGCTCCTCAAGACTGCTTGAAAATTGCAGGCAGGTGTGCTGAAGCTGGTTGGAAATAAAGTTTCTGGGAGAGTGGGTCCCCAGGAGCATTTGAAGTCCTCTGCTCTAAAAAATAAAATCTAAAAGACAATCCATTGGGTTACAGGTCACAGACAAAGCATATTGCATGCATGTTCTACATCAGAATGTTGGCTCTTACATCAGCAGCATCGCACACATGCTTCATGGTACTCTTGTGGGTGACAAGCTACTGTATTAAACCTTATAATCACTCATAGAAAAGTACATCAAATATCATAATTTTTTGTCATTAATAATTTATTAATGATCTGTATTAAAGAGAATTAATCACTTCACCTGATATTTAAAGTGAATAAAATAGCCTTGACTGCCTAAGTTGCTTACACATAACTTGAGAAAAAGAGAGAGACTGTCCTCTAGTGTTTTGCAGTAATATAACATCTGCTTGTGAACCATCTCTCATACTTGGTAATTTTCCATTCTGTGCTCTACCTCTGATGGGCGGAGCTATGGGGAACGCCATCTGCGTGACCCGTATCTGAAGTCTACATACAAAAACATCAACAAAGTTGGCCGGCGACAGCCTATGACATCACTTCCAGTGCAACTCGTCGCTGCCGGCACGTCACTACCGGCGTGACCATAGTATAAAAGGACGCTGGTAGAACAGGACGGTCTCTTCTTCGTCTTCACTGACTCTTTGTCTGGAGTGTGCAAGTAAACTGCTGGTAAGAGATTTCTTTTTGTTGAAATGGCAAGCACTAGTAAGACGTTTAAGAAGTGCGCAGATCCGTGTCCTTGTTATTTGACACCCGATGACACGCACAATCTTTGCGTCTTTTGTTTGGGCAAGGAGCATGCATGCGATGTCCTTGAGGGGGCAACTTGCGTGCACTGTGAGCTTTTTTCTATAAAAAAGCTCCCTTCTCACCTGTCTCTCTTCTCGAGGGGAGAGGGACAGCCGCCTCTTTCTCGTGGCTCAGGACCTTCCACTGCTGAGGCACGGAGGAAAATGAGCTTGTGGGGATCGCAGGCGGACCTCGCTGACGAACTAAAGAAGGGACTTTCCCTTTTACGCTCATCAATTGAGGGCGAGGATGAGCTGTTGGCTGACGATGATGTTATTTCCCTTACATCATCTGATCCAGCAGCTAGTGCTCTGTTGCAGGAAGAGCAGGAGATGTCAGAGGGTGAAGAAGCTGAGGCTGACCCTTCTCTAATCTCTTGCCCTGCATACAACGAGCCATTGGAGGTTATGGATCACGCCACGGCGAGGCTTGACTTGCCATGGAAGCGAACCAGAGAGGTGGCGCCGCGGGGTCGCCTCGATGAGTGCTATCTTTCTGATCACAGCCTCCCAGCTCAGGTGAGTCTTCCATTCCTTCCCAATCTCCTAAGGTGTGGAAAAGGCCGCATTCCTCACGCCTCCATCTTTTTCCGCATTCTGATTATGCTAATATTGAGGGGATGCGTGAGCATGGCTATCAGAGGGTGCCTCCTGTAGAAGAGACGCTAGCCAGCTATCTCTCTGTGGGTAAAGAATCCTCTCTCAAGACTCCCTCCCTGCCATCCATACGCCTTCAGGTAACATCTCGATTAAATGGCAAGCAAGTCAGGCTGTGGGTGCGTTGCACACGATAGCTGTGCTTCAAGCCTACCAGGCCGATCTGCTGAAAGATCTGGATAAGGGTCAGGGTCTTTCCCCTGATGAGGTGGCTGAGCTGCACCATGGATCTCGCTCTCCGTGCCACCAAGCAGGCTGCCACTGCCATGGGCAGGTCCATGGGAGCCATGGTGGTTACGGAGAGACATCTGTGGGTGAACTTGGCTGACCTTGGGAAGAAAGAGAGGGGCGCGCCAGTCTCGCCTTCTGAGCTTTTCGGTGCCTCCGGTGAGACGGTGGTCGAGAAGTTCAGGGAGGCGAGGACACGCTTAGCGGCTTTTAAAACCTTCATTCCTCGAAGGTCCAGATTTGAGCCCGAACAACATGGGGGTCCTGGCCCGTCTCGTTCCGAGGAATGAAGACAGGCTCAAAAGACTAGTGTGGCTACTCGTGCCCCTCCCTCACCTGCGCGTGGTTCTAGGAGGAAGCGTGAGTCGAGAGGAGGTAGACAGGATCTGAGGTAAGTGATTCAGACGAGACAGCGCTCTCGCCTGGATCAGAGTAGAAAATAACTTCTACTCACCTTCCTTCCTTCCTCCCCTTCTCAATTCCCCCTACAGCTGTCTCTCTCCACCTGACTGAGGTTTGGTAACATTTTCCTGCGCACCCCCTCTGGACTTATGATGTTTTAGGTTAGCTTTTATGCTCATAAAAGCGACCTTTACTGATGGTCTTTCCTTTCTTATGTCTCGAGAAAATCCTTTCTCGATCTGTCTATGAAGTATAGCCAAGTGTTAGCTCAGTGATCGCTCCCCTTTCTAGGGTTTCTAATAGCGATCTCTTTGAGCTAGCCAGATAAGTGCTGTCCCCCTGCTATGAGGTTTAGATAGACAGCCCATTCTTTATGGTCAGGTCAATTTGTGATTTACTCCCCTTCCTAGGGCTTTTAAGCAGTGGTCTCCCTGCGCTCCTGTCTAGTTGATTTTATCTCCCCTGTTAGGGTTATAAGTAGATGGTCTAGGCGGTTTCTCAGAAGATCTACTGAGCCATCTGGAGTCATGCGCAGGAACCACGGTAGGTGAGTATGACCCATTATTATGTGTCTACCATGCTGTATGTTTGGGACCTATCTTGTGTGTTTCCTTTGGTAGGTCCTCTTCGAGCACCCCCCTTTGGTCTTCGACCACAGTTATAGTCTGCTTGCCTGGATCTGCCTTCGGCATATGGAATGGGAAGCTTTCAGGTCCCCACTACAGCACTACATCTAGGGCTATGGTCCTACCTCCAGGTAAGCTCTTCGGAAGTCTTTTTCGCAGGAAACTCCTCGACATCCTGGATAGACACATGGACCTGAGGCCACCTGGCTGAGACCCTCTTTCTGCGTCCCGGCCTGAGGGGCCTCCTGTTGCTGGGTTTCCGCCTTATCACACAGACCTGTTCCCATGCCATTTGGGTGATCTAGCCAGTCGCCCCTCTGAGGAGTGGGCTTGACCATGCTATGATTCACCATCCTGCATGTCAGAGCCGTTTCTGCGGGAACTCTCTGGGTGCTCCGAGGAGCCTTTGGCTACATTCTTGGCCCTTGTTCTCGAGGTTCTGCGGGCCTTGATAGAGCGGGGCCTATGCTTTCCATCGAGATGGTAAGCACAGGTCTGTGTGGGGTGAGAATGGCTTATGCCTCCTTGAGAGAATACTCGCAGCACAGGCCGAGGGCTGGGGACGCTACCGCTCTCTGTGCAGTCTTATAGAGGTGGCTCCCCATCATATCTGATCTCTGTGATCTCTTCCTAGGCTTCCTTTACAGGGCACGACGATGCTCCCTGAGAGCTCGTCTTCCCTGGGGGAATCAGGTGTCCCTCCCGTCTCTCTGGAGTAGAAGCCTGTCCCGATACACTGCCTTCCCTGTGTTAAGTGTATCGGCTCTTGGCAGTTTAGAAGACAGATAGCTGTGGCTACTGTCTGCTTGGCATAATCTGCTCCCCTCTCTTTGAGGGTTTTGCTTTGAGCATTGCCTTTTTTGGGTGGCTGAGATGCGCCCTTACTGCCTTCCTCTTAGAGCCTTGTTAAGCCGGCAGTGCTCCCCTCACCCTGAGGGTCTTCTATTCCAACGTCTCTCAATGGTACGTCTACAAAAACAATACTTATGGTAAGGCCCACACGAACCTTTGGGCGCTTTCTCAAATCCATGTATATGGTAAATGTGCACACAAACCTTTTGGGCACTTTTCTAAAATCCACGCTGTGGTATGGAATGCACCGGAGTTCTGCATCCATTCTAAAATCCTTTATGGTAGGGATTCACGCGCTGTTGCCCGTACCCTTTCTCAAGATGGTTAAAACCCCGGCCACCTTGGGTCCCTCTCCAGGGCATCTGCCAGGCTAAAGGAATGGTATTACGCACTCTAGTTCCAGTGCACTCTTTATTTATGCTCAACCGCATTGAGCTGGGAGTTACCACTTGGGTTCTGTAATATGGCTCCTGAGGGAACCTTGCAGAGCTGTGGTAGCTCCTGGGTGACAGGCCAATCAAATATCTTGGCATCATAGTTGATGATGCCCTATCTTTTAGCTCTCATATCACTCAACTGAAGAATAAATTGAAAATTAAGCTTGGGTTTTATTTCAGGAACAAGTTTTGCTTCTCATTCAATGTAAAAAAGAAATTAGTCTCTGCTACTTTTCTCTCTGTCCTTGATTATGGTGATGTTGTATATCAGTTTGCACCTTCTTATCTTCTTTCTTCCTTGGATGCCATTTATCATGGTGCTCTAAGGTTCATATTAGACTGTAAATCTTCAACTCATCATTGCACTTTGTATCACAGAGTAGGTTGGCCTTCTCTGTCTACCAGAAGAAAAATGCATTGGTACATTATTATTTATAAAGCCTTCTTGGGGTTGTTGCCTTCTTATCTCTGCTGTTTTATGCAACCGAAAATTACCAAAAAAAAAATATTATCTTCGTTCGCAAAATTGTTATACTCTTTCTGTTCCTTTTACTCGAACTGAGCTAGGTAAGAAGTCTTTTATGTATGCAGCGCCGTTTGATTGGAATTTCCTCCAATCTAAATTAAAATTAGAAAATCTGCTGACTCTAGATAATTTTAAGTCAGTTATCCGGCAAATGGAAGTTGATCTAACAATATGCAACTGTTTTTAGATGTCTTTAGTCTGTCTGTGTGATGTTTATTTGTGATGTAATTGATTGTACTGCTGCACATTTTGGCCAGGACACTCCTGTGAAAGAGATTTTTAATCTCAGAGAGTTTTTTCTGGTTAAATAAAGGTTAAATAAAAAAATTATAAAAAATAAAAAAAAATCTATGTAATCCTAGCCTTCTGGCCATATCCCCTTAAAGTAATACCTCAGTTTCCAAGCTTAAGGCTCTACCCCGGGTCTAGTGTTCTGACCCTTGCAGGTAAGTTTGGGTATGCAGCCCAGGCTCTGGCCGTAGGGGATATGTCACTGACAGCCGTCACTGCATCTCAGGGGCAACTCCTTTAAAGCCTAGGGAGTTGGTACTTAGTGCTCATCTCTATGACGACGGGCACTCCCCTCAGCATGGCAGCGTGGGTATAACCATTCCCCATAGCAACCCCTTGAGGATGCAGTTCGAGTTCCTCGAAAGGGAACGTCTCAGGTTACGTATGTAAACTTGGTTCCCTGAGAAGGGAACGAGACACTGCGTCTTCTAGGCTCTTCGCCATGCTTCGGATGTGAGCTTCAGACGAAGAAGTGACCGTCCTGTTCTACCAGCGTCCTTTTATACTATGGTCACACTGGTAGTGACGCGCCGGTAGCGATGTGATAGGCTGTCGCCCGCCAACTTTGTTGATGTTTTTGTATGTAGACTTCAGATACGGGTCACATAGACGGCGTTCCCCATAGCGACCCCTAGAGGATGCAGTTTCTCGTCCCCTTCTCAGGGAACCAAGGTTACATACGTAACCTGAGACGTTGTTTAGAAAAGCAAAATTTCCCTGAAGACAGTTCATGTGTCTGAAGATTGGCATTACAGTGAGTATGTTTATTACAAGCCATGATACAATAACTCTAATAGCAGATATAGTGTGTTGTATAACAGACAAACGCAGTGAATGTGATTCATTTTTAACAAAATGTAGAATAAGGGGGATTTCATATAATCATGAAGTGCAGAACATAATAATTAAATGTTAATGAAATAAATGAATTCTTTAATTTACTTGAAGTGTGCTGTGATGCTGTGTAAACAGTCATTCAAGTTATTTCAATATCAAATCATTATCATCATTGTCCAATACTAAAAAAAAAAAATAATAATAATAATTTGTTAAGTTGGGATTCAAGTATTCAAATGTATGTTTGATGTAGAAATTAATTTATGGTTTATCTTCTCCCCTTCTTGATCTTATTGTGTATATTTTGTTTGCATTGTTTCAATTGATCCTAGTGTTTTAAATAGACTACTGTAGGATTTGTAATCTGTAATTATTAGATTTACTAGTATGTATCTTATTATTTTATTTTTTTTTCTTTTAGGGTTTACAGATGAAAAATAGCCTTTGGCTAATTCTGATTTTTTTTTTTTTTATGTACAATGTCTCTGTCAACTAAACAAAAGAAAAATAATAATAATAATACGTTTACAGTGTAAATATGCAAACATTAAATTTAATCTGACATAATTTCCTGTAATGTGAAATAAGAGTCTGCAGATCTAACAGCACAAAAACAGGAAACCGGCACGTCTTTTTAGAGCAGCTGCGGTTTTGCTCAAGCTTACAGATAAACAGTGCAGTCTGTTTTCTCCACTGAGTAGAATGAAAAGAGTGAAAGAGAAACTGACGTTTGAAATTATGTTTTCAATATTTTTATTTTAATTGAATGAATTATCAAGATTTTTTTTTTTCAGGTTTTGAAGTTGAGAACAGAACAACAGAAGACAATGGTAGATATAAAACGACAACTGAAACAATTTAAAATAATAAAAATTCCTGTTCAGTTTACATTTTTAAAAGTGGATGAATGATTATAATACTTTGTTATAAATGTGTCTGATAATCAAATAATCTCACAGGCTAATAATATGCGTTATAGAGGATCTCTGATCAACAGTCAGCCTTCAAATGATGCAGGTAATCTTTACCAGCAGATGATAACAATAACGTGAATCATATATTGACCACATAAACACACACATCACTATTACACAGCATACTGTATATAAATATTACGCACATTAGGTTGAGTTTTCTCTCTTCCTGTTCAAACTCCTGTAGCAGCACCTCAGGAGAATATTGGCAACATTAATATCGTCCTTCTAGGGAAAACCAGAGTTGGAAAAAGTTCATCAGGAAACACCATCCTGGGAGAGAACAGATTCACATGTGGAAGAAGTCTGTTGTCTGTTACAAATGTAACTACTGTTGAGAGATCAAAGATTGATGGCAGATCTGTGTCTGTTATTGACACTCCTGGGTTTTTTGATACTATCCTTCCGAAAGAGCAGTTGTCAGTGGAGTTTTCGAAGAGCTTGTCTCTTTCTGCTCCAGGAGTCCATGCGTTTTTATTCGTTGTGCCATTTGGCAGATTCACAAAGCAGAAGGAGGAGATGTTCAAACAAGTGAAGGAGGTTTTTGGTAAAGATGTGCTGAAGCATGTTATTCTCCTCTTCACATATGGGGATTAACATATCCGAGAGAGAATACAGGCAGAGATTGATGGGAACAGGCTTGTTAGTAGAGTCGTTCAGAGCTGTCAGGGTTATCATGTGCTCAATGACAGAGATCTAAATGACAGACAGCAGGTCAGTGATCTACTGCAGAAGATTGATACAATGATAAAGATTAATCAAGGCTACTACACTAATGAAATGTATGAATGGGCACAAAAGACCACAGATAAATCTTTTTGGGAAAAATTTAAGGAATATATTTATGCTGTCATTAACTACCTTCGTGGAAAATCAAAATCTCTTAAATTGTCATTGGACTAATTTATACACAACCAATACCAGCATATGGAAACTGATGAATGAAACAAAATTTGTATGTAAATAATTATGTTCTCTTATGTGTAACGTTTGATTTGTAACTTCTGATTCATTTGGCTAGGTCCATCTTGCTTCATTGTGTTGGGTGAAAATCATTGTTTAAGATATTGTCACGGTGGGAGCAAAGCGACAGACACAGTGGGCGTATTTTTATAATTGAATGGTACGTTGATAAGCCTGCTTTTATTGTCTACAGGAATTTCCCAGCAGTGTTTTAAAAGTTCCCATCATACTTAGATAAAAGACAAAAGTAAAGTTAAAATACAGTACCTTGTGAAAGTTTTTTTTTTCTTCATTCAATCATGTATTTTTCATTCAATCACAGCCTTTTTTAGAATCATGTATATTGTACACTTTGTGTACAGTGCTTGTATTACTGTATTCCCTGGTGAAAAAACAGCATATGCTGTTAGGTATGTTCTGATGCTGGTTTATGCTGGTCCTTTGCTGGTTTATGCTGTAATCAATAAGGTAACACACAGATTCTGGTTAAATGACAAAGATGAAGAAAACATAACCAACACCACACAACCATCTTTGGCTTGTCTAGCTGTTTTAACTTAGCAGCCAAACAATATCTAATGTTAAAAAGTCAAGTGTCCAAAGCACAGCTAAAGCAAACACTGACCACCTTTAATGGTAACATAAAAATGATTTTCTCCTTCAGTGATTGTTTGTTAACATCAGGTGTCTTCAGCAGCTCTGTTTCGGGGGCCTGAAAACACAAGCTTTTGAGCATGATGCCTGTATCATCTCCATGTAAACAAACAAAAAAAAAGATGATGTCATGTGAAAAAGATGACGTCATGTTCATGTGTATTATGTTGTTGAAGGGTGTTTCTTGATCACCAACTACTGGCCTGGCATGCATAACAGTATTCATTAGCATAGTGTTTTGTTTGTTTGTTTGTTTCCAATGAAACCAATATTTTTGTTTAGATTTTACTTAATTTTTTGTCTAATTTTACTCATTTTGAATGGCTAATTTGTAAGCATCTCATTTGATTCATTATGTGTTAAATTTAATTAATAATATTGCTTGTAATCTGTTGACACAATTTTATTGAGTAAATATAGTGCATCACTTTTTACAGTGATCTGTCTCAGTTCTCCCTCGATCTGTGTATGAAGAGAATTTCAAGAGCACTCACCTGCAGCCATTGAGTGCACCATTAGTTACTTGCTCGCGCTCACCTATTGACGCGCTTGACTGTATGCCAGCCACTGTTATTAAAAACTGTCAAATGTTTTGCTACCTTCTTTATTGTGGAGTCAGGAACTGTGTTAATGGGGATGGACTTGATATCTGCCCTCCAGCTCTGCACTGAAGAGAATACAATTACTTCTGCACGAGCCTTCAACTTACCTGCTTCTCTTCCCCCGACACCGCTGATGCAGCTTTCTTCTTCGGGCACCACCTAGCTGCCTTGTTGGGGGCAACAGTTTTCTTTCACCATTGATCTGGAAAACACTTAGCATCAAGTTCCACTCCATCCAGATAGCCGCGACCTTACAGCCTTTATCACACATGATGGGCTGTTAAGTTTTTGCCGTGTCCCGTATGGGTTAGCATCCGCTCCAGCCACATTTCAGAAAATGATGTCAATTATACTCAAAGGCATCCCCAACGTACAGAACTATTTGGATAACATCATCTGCTTTGGACAGACATGGCAAAAATTTGACATTGCATTGGAAAAGTGCTCAAACGTCTCAGTGAGGCTGGTCTGTGAATGAACGAAAAAAAAAGTGCAACTTCAATCAGTCCTGTCTACGCTTTCTCAGGCACATGGTGAATGGAGATGGAATCCAATCAGAACATTTGCAAGCAATAACCCAGCCCCTACTGATGCCACCAGTCTGCGCTCCTTCCTGGGTATGTTATCCTGGTATAACAAGTTCATACCCAAGTATGCTACCCTCGTTGAATCATTCCTGCATGCCTGCGCCAGGATTCTGAATTGTAATGGACTGATAAAGCCCAGCAAAGCTTCATGGATGTAAAGAAATGCTTAGTGGATTGTCCAGCACTTGCTCTGTTTAACCCAGAACTGCCAGTTACAGTGTCTACGGATGTGTCTGATTATGGTCTGGGAGCGATATTAACCGGACCACAGTGAACGCACTGTAGCATTTGCGTCACAAACCTTAACCCCAACTGAAAGGCGTTATTCAGCTGTGGAGAAAGAGGCTTTTGCCTGTGTTTGGGCAGTTCAAAAGTGGCGCACATACCTCTGGGGAAGACATTTCACATTGCGCACTGATTACCAGGCATTGACAAATTTGCTGTCTACACGGAGAGCTGGACGGGCCGGGATGCGTATCGCACGGTGGTCAGCTCACCTGCTGTTCTTCACTTACGACGTGGTGTATCGTGCTGGCTCATCAAACCAGCAGACTGCCTGTCACGGTTACCCCTTCCTCTTACCTCTGCTTCCAATCCCGATGATGAACCAGAGCTAGCTAGTTTAGTGCCGTCTACCTCCTTGACTGCGATTTCACAGGGCGAGTTTGAAACTGCTGCAGCTTTGTGTCCTGAATTGACTTCTGTGTGCACTCAAATCGCTAAAGGCTGGCCGGCTTCCATAAAAGCTGTGCATACGGACCTGCAGCCTTATTATCACGTAAGGAATTAACTGAGTGTTAAGGACAATGTGATATTCAGAGACCACCGTCTAGTAGTTCCAGTGACATTACGACACACAGTGATCGTGCTCGCGCACGAGAGTCACCAGGGAATCGTACGGACAAAGCAGCACTTACGAGAACTGTACTGGTTCCCTGGAATGGATAAAGTGATCCAGACGCAGGTCTCCTTGTGCGAGTTGTGTCTAAAATTGGATAAATTTGCATGGACTGTTACCACCCCTCTCCAACCAGTACCCTTCCCAGATGCACCATGTAGTAACATGGAGTAAACTGGGCATGGACATTGTTGGCCCATTCAACACTGCTGTTTGGGACTGTAAGTACGCTATCACCTTGATTAATTACCATTCCAAATGGCCAGAAGTGGCCTTTACATCATCTGTGACCACGGGGGTTGTGATCAACTTTCTTAATGGCATCTTTAGTCAGCACTGATATCCGGTAGAGTTGGTTACGGATAACGTGCCACAATTTACTTCGGATGCATTCACAACCTTTCTGTGAGAATGAGGCATTACTCCAATACGCACAGCTGTCTACCATCCAGCGGCAAATGGTGCCATAGAATGTTTTAAATACGACATACCCAAACAAAAATGTCCGTAGCTCTTGAACCCTATGGTTTATATTTATAAAACTGAACTTGAAACTAGACACTTGATATTTTGTTACCCTGGTGTCATAATCACTCAAAATTAGTCTAGCATTAGAGCAAAACAGAGTCAAATATGAAAGTGACTTCCGATTTTATTGAATGAACTTCACATAGGCAAAAACGGATGACACTTTAAAGGCCTGAAAACACCAAAAATATTAAGCTGAATGTCTGGCCATGTTTTGATTCAAATTTAAGGAGGATACTCCCCCAAAATGTAGTTTCCGTAAGGTTTAATTTAAAAAAAAAGTCTAAGCGTCCTATTAAAAAAGGTCACTGGAGACTCCAAATGGACACCTGGTAACCAAATGACAAAATGAGTCAAAACTACATAATACAAATATGGTTATCAGTTCATAACTAGTCTGCCTACCAAACCACATGAGAAAAAAACAATTTCAGAACAACAGCTATAGTTTTGACTCATTTAGTCATTTGGTTAGTAGGTCTCTGATGTGTTAGGATTTTTGAAATTTGCATACTCATACGAGAAGTTATGTATTATGAACTAACTATGCAAATGTTTATGAATTATTCTTATTAATAACTCATAAGTCTTATAATATTCCTTGTTAACAACTCATAAGAATCATATACTAGATCAGGGGTGGCGAACTCCGGTCCTGGAGAGCCACAGCCCTGCAGAGTTAAGCTCCAACCCTAATTAAAACTCACCTGGCTGTTGCTTTCTAGTAACCCTTCAGACCTTGATTAGCTTGTTTAGGTGCGTTTGATTAAGGTTGAAGCAAAACTATCCAGGGCTGCGGCTCTCCTGGACCGACGTTCGCCACCCCTGTACTAGATGTACTGAACATAATGAGCTCTTTGTGTGACTAACTTTGGCACGTGCATAATAGACCTGTACAGTCTGTACTCGGCCCATTTCCTTGTGGATATCTATGTCAAGTTTTAAGTCTGGCCTAACATACATCTTGTGCATAGGTCTGTTATTTTAATCTTAAGAAGACTGCACATATCTGAGTTTCAGTAGCTTTTTAGATATATGAACCAAATGTCCATTCTGCACTTCTGGGGAGTGTAAAAACCACAGAGTATAATTATTCTTTTCAGACATCACAAGATAATGTAGTCATCAGTGACCTTTTAATATATCACAGTTAGTCACGTAGCAGGCAGGAAACCTGCTTCTTTGGGTGGTTTCACACTTCCTCAAGAATACAGGGTATAAGTGCATATGCAGGCAGAGAACTTCAGCTTCTCCTTCTGCTTCTTCTCCTTTTCTGCTCTGAAGCTCACAGACTAGCCTAGACCTTCTATCGTCTTAACCCTCTCAGATTTGTAAGATTTGTAAGACTTGTGTGATTGATACAATTTATAGATTTCTTAGATTATATTAACTTAATTTGATTTGGACTGATTAAGAATGACTTTTATTGAGTTTGCGTTATGCAGCTTATGTGCAATGATTGGATTGAACATTCTTATTGAAAAATTTTACTTTCTCATTTTTAAGTTATTAATAATTCTGTTACTCGTTTGCATTTCTCAAACATTTTGAATAAATTTGTAACTTCTCCAACCCACCCGTCTGACGTGGACTTGATTTTGCATCTGTCTCAAAATGGCATTTCTGAAAGAACCAAAAACAAAAAAAAAAAAAACTGGAATAAAAGCCTTTTTTGAAGTAAAAGTTTTTATTTTAAATAAATTTTATTTATTTATTTATTTTTAAAAAGGGTATTTTATTTCAAGAAAATCTTTGGAAAAAACATTTGGAGCATTTTTTTAAGAAAAGTCCAGAAATTCCTTCAAAAAAGACCATATATAGACACTCCAAATGACACTGCATACTACATATACTACATATACGTATATCAATTCAGAACTGCTCTACCCATGAACTATTCCAGAAAAAAAACATTTGAACATTCTAACTAAACAGTCTTTATTTTGAATAACCAAAACATAGATTTGATCAGTGAGTTATCTTTTTAGAACTAATAAACACACAAAACAATTGATAAGAAAACAAGAATATATAAACAAGAGAATAATAAAATTAATGAGAGAGTTGATTGCTTTGAATGATTTTTATTTTGAATTAAATTCTGATATGGAAGATGTGGAAACATTGAGAATTCAAACCGCTGCCCTCTTATACAAATGTGAAGTGTAAGTGGTGGTGTAAGTGTATGTGGTGGTGTAAGGGGTGAGAGCAGCTCAAGTCAAATGTTGTTACATTAAGGAAGTGTTTGCAGATGGACCTCCTAAAAAGATGACTGCTTGTATTTTATTTTTATTAGCTATAAAGAAAAGTTGCATTTAAGCACAGAAGCATGATATTGCAATATAGAGAAGTGCATTTTTGCTTAAGCTACCAAGAGTATTAAACTAAGATAAGATTGGGTGTGCTTAATTCCAATTTAAGATAATATATCTGTATGGTCTGAACTTGTGACACTCAGAATCGGGGCTGGACTGGTAATCTGGCATACCGGGCAAATGCTCGGTGGGCCGACGCACTTGGGGGCTGGTCGATATAATATGATTTTTTTTTTTTTTTTAATTGGCCAACGACCGGCCCATAAAGCAGGGACAGCGGCCCATTGGTTCATTTTCCATACTGACACTGGGCTGGCCTAATCATCTCTTAACAGGCTCCACCCCTCCCCCTCTGTTTCTTGTGTCAGATGCAGTCAGTGGCTCAGAGCCAGAAATCAGTGGATTTAGGATGGAGAAGCAAAAGCGCAAGGGCAAGGGGGGTGCGGAGAAGTTGCGGGCCAAAAAAATAAAAATTCTAGAGGTTGATGCCTCAACATGTGCAAAAATAACCGACATGTTTAGTGCTGTAGCTTCAGTTTCCAAGCCAACAGTACCTGACGACACTTTGCAAAAACAGGTGAACATAGCATATGGAGGAGAGGTGACCCAGGCAGAGGAGCAGGTGTCTGACAGTGAAGTCAAGGAGGGACAGAGTGAGCAGGAGAGTGTAATTGAAACGGTAAGCATGGTAGCTACATGATTTAACAGGGAGGGAGTGTTAATCAGGGCGGATGCAGGAGGATAGCGTGTGTGGGCTTGGCTGGGCCACGACGAAGATGATGATGATTTACCTAAATTAATGAATATTATAATAACAACATAATCGTTGTCGCTATTATAAAGTCTGTCAGATTGTCACCTACTGCACTAGCACTGCACTGTTTTTGTAGCTAGGTTAGTAGAGTTAACTTATTCAATTGCAACTTTGGCTGACTATTCTAATGTTAACCCTTTAAAACCCATAACGGCTGTCGACGGCCCTTCTCTAGAAAAACTTAGATGATGCCATTTGATTATTTTAATTATTAAATCATCTCTCTCTCTGTCCTTATGTATAGTCAAGTCAGGTTGAGTTAGCAGTGGAGGAGAGAGACAGGGAGGAACAGGCTGTAGACTACTTTGCCCGTCCTGAGCCTGCCATGATGCAGGTGTTTTTAAATCAGGATGCTAAAAACACTGCGGTGAAGAAGGTGTTCACCAGTAAAGATGCCAAAAGCAGAAAGTGGCTGACATATTGTCATGAACCTCATGCTTTATTTTGTTTTTTATGTCTGGACTTCAGCAAGCCAACTGACTCCAACATTTTCATTAATGGAATGTCAGACTGGAGACATGTGCACCAGAGATCGGAAGAGCATGAAAAAAGCATGGCACACAGAAATTGTGGTGAAGCTTATTTTTTAAACTGCTCAAAAGCGGACATCAAAAACCTACTGGGGGGCAGACAGCTGACAGAGCACAGAAATCAGGTCAAGAAGAGGCGTCAGGTTTTGGAACGGGTAGTGGAGGTCGTAAAAGTGATAGGAAAGAGGGGCCTAAGCTACAGACAGGTGGAGAATGAGGCTGCGTATACCCTGGACAATGATGGCCTTGACCATGGAAATTTTTTGGAGCTGATCATTTTATTGGGAAAATATGATGTGTGTTTAAAAGAGCATCTAAGTAATGTGATTGTAAAGAGCAAAAAGTTGAATGTGTCACCAGGATCAAGAGGCAGAGGTTCTCTCATCTCTCTACTGTCTAAAACGACCGTCAACTCTGTGATTGATACCATCCGGAACTTAATTCAGCAAAGCATCTCCACTGAGATCCGGAAAGCTGGAATGTTTTTTGTCCAGCCGGATACAACGCAAGACATAACAGCACAAGACCAATGCTCAGTCATTTTGAGGTATGTGACTGATGTTGTCAATGAGAGGCTTGTGGCAGTGGTCCGGTGCAGCGCGTCCACTGGACAGTCCTTTGTCGACTTGCTAAAAGAGGTCCTTGAGCATCTGAAACTGGACTCAAGTCTGTGCATTGGAAATGCAACAGATGGAGCTTTAAATATGCAGGGGCATTACAGAGGCTTCTCTGCACTGCTGGCATCACAGTCCCCCAACCATGTACACGTATGGTGCTATTCAATTGTCCTCAATCTCGTGCTGTCTGATACCACTCAAATAGTGATAGAGAGTGGATCACTGTTTGATCTCCTCAATGACACAGCAGTGTTCATCAGGGAGTCATATCAGAGAGTGAACATTTGGGATAAGGAGAGCCATGACAAGAGACACAGACGCATTGCTCCAATTGGAGAGACACGTTGGTGCTCTGAACAAAATATTTGGATCATTTGGAAAGCCTCAAGACAGTTTGTACATTGATGTGTTGTCCACGCTCACAGCCATACAGGAACTGAAGACTGTGAAAGGAAATGTACGCACCAAAGCCAGAAGATACAAAGAGGGCCTACTCAGGTATGAGACAATACTGACAGCTCAATTATTCCTTAGGATATTTGAGCATACATCACCATTGTCAAAGTACCTGCAGACAGAAGAGATGGACATCCTCTCTGCCCATAGGATGGTCATGTCAACACAAGATGCCCTAAAAAAGATGGCGAGAGATTTCCAGGCTGTCAAGGCTGCTGCTGATGACTTTGTGAAATGGGCAAATGAAAAACTTAAGCAGCAAGATGAGGAGACCGACATGGAAGTGGAGGCTGCACTGCCACAGAAAAGAAGAAAGAAGAAGAAAGCCATGCCGGGTGAGATGTCTCAGGATGACACCATAATTGATGCTGAGAGAGCCTATGAGGTAAAGATTCATAACCAAACTGTTGATACAGCTATTGAGGCCATCCACCAAAGATTTCTGACACATGGCACTCTTTATGCAGATTTGTCATTTCTGGATCCCAAAAACTTCTCCCTGATCCGAAACCATGCTCTTCCTAAATCTGCACTTGAAGACCTCAGCAAGTGCCTGGTTAAATTTGATGATAGGGCAACAATTGACAACCTGCAGTATGAGCTGAAAAGCTTAGCGGGACAGTGGGCTTAGTTCTCAGCTTTGTAGGGGTTTTTGGGAATGGAACAGTAGATATCCATATCTACAGGGACCGCAAGGATGGTGTACTTGTTGGTTGTGTCCGACCGATTCTGGTGGGCCGGTCTGAGCAAAAATGCCAGGGCCCTTTTTTTGTCCCAGTCCAGCCCTGCTCAGAATGATGTTGTAATATTCCAGAACTTATGATACTCACAACATCTGAGCAAGTGTGAAGCCACACTTATCATGTGTTTAGAGATTGCTATGGTAACCGGGGGCCCCTATACAGAAAGAAAGATGAGTGTGCGGCTTATCAGGAAATGCAAGGAGGAGACATTGTGATGCTCATGGCAGACTATAAAATGCCGGGTTTTGATCTTCCTCCTTGCCACACCTCGGGTGAAGACTTCCTCGCTGTTATTTTGAATTGCTTATGAGATATTGTTTTATTAAACCGAAACCATTTCTGATGGTGATTCACTTAAACCTCTATTATAACAAGACTCAGAGTGATTTACTTATTATAACCTATTATCTGAACCTTAAAGAATTCTTATCAAGCTCCTAGTGACCTGTCACGGTTGTCGTCGCCGTGCACGAGGGAAGACGCAGGAGAAGAGCGGAGATCCAACTAAGTGCAGTTTACTTAAATAATCCAAAGCAAACATAAAACAACAAGGGGAAAAACAGCAGGGAACCAGCAACCATGACGAAAGGAACAGAATGACAATACAATCACCGACAAGGACACTGGGGAACAACCAAACTTAAATACAGAGAACAAACCAATCAAAACAGGACAGGTGTGAATGATAGACAATGACGTAACTAACTAGGACAGGAACAGAAAGACCAAATATGGGCAAACACTGGGAAAACAACACAGAAAACAATCCAAAAGGTACACACAGGTCTGACATTAACCCCCCCCCCCCCTCCCCTAAGGCGCGACCCGCGCCGTAACAAAATGCATCGGGGTGGGAGGGTGGGTGCCCTGGAGGCTCGTGTAGAGCAGACATAGGAGAGGCATGCCTCCAGGGCGGGTCAGGGAGCTCGGGGGCCCACAGCAGTCCAAGTGGCCATGGCGGGTCTGAGGGTTCAGGGAGCCATGGCCAAGCAAACAGTCCATAAGGCCATGGCAGGTCTGGGGTTTCAGGGAGCCATGACCGAGTACATAGTCCATATGGCCATGGTAGGTGTGGGGGTTCAGGGAGCCATGGCCAAGTAAACAGTCTGTAAGGCCATGGCTGATCCGGGGAGTAACCCACCCTAGAGAGCACGGGAAGGCCGGGCTTTGTAGGCGTAAGCGCAGGAGGGTGTTCGGGTGGCGCCGGCTCTGGAAGGCGCGCAGGAGGAGGCGCCGACTCTGGAGGACGCGCTGAAGGGCGCGCTGGAGGAGGCTCCGGTTCTGGAAGGTGCGCTGGAGGAGGCGCCGGCTCTGGAGGGTGGGCTGGAGGAGGCGCTGGAGGAGGCATAGGCTCTGGAGGGCGCTCTGGAGGCGCCGGAGGAGGCACATGCTCTGGAGGGCACTCTGGAGGCGCCGGAGGAATCACAGGCTCTGGAGGGCACACTGGAGGTGCCGGAGGAGGCACAGGCTCTGGAGGGTGCTCTGGAGGCGCTGGAGGAATCACAGGCTCTGGAGGGCGCTCTGGAGGCACAGGCTCTGGAGGCGCTCTGGAGGCGCCGGAGGAAGCATCGACTCTGGAAGATGCACTGGAGAAGGTGCAGACTCTCGAGGGCGCGTCGGAGCCTTCCAGGGCAAAGCAGGCAACCGATTCCAGGACTGGGACCTGGGGAGAGCAGGGATAGAGGAGGTTAACAGAATAGAGGGAGAAGCAGAGAGTTCATAGGTTAACGCCGCCCCCATAGGAGGCTCTACAGCTGGAGCTGACACCTCTGGGGGCATGGGCACAGCTTCTCTGCTCCTCGTGAGCGGACTTGAGACCAGACGGGATCTCAGTGGCAGACTTGTGACCAGCCGAGACCTCTATAGCTGACTTGTGAGCAGACAAGACCTCTATAGCCAACTTGTGAGCAGAAGAGACCTCTGTGGCAGACTTGTGAGCAGACAAGGCCTCTGGCGTAGGCTTGTGATCAGACGTGACCTCAGGAGCTGACTTATGAACAGACGTGAGCTCGAGAGCAGGTTTGTGAACATGACCTCAGGAGCACAGTGTGCAGCCCACACACACACCAAATGGCAACCGCCATTAAGGGAAGAGCAGCCTCGGGTTGCAGGGTTTCTCTACTGGCCATCATGATCGTGGGGGACGAGACATGGCGAGGCTCTGGGCAGTCAGAAGAGACGTGACTTGGCTCTGAGTGGACAGACGAGACGTGACTTGGCTCTGAGCGGACAGACGAGACGTGACTTGGCTCTGAGTGGACAGACGAGACGTGACTTGGCTCTGAGCGGACAGACGAGACGTGACTTGGCTCTGAGCTGACAGACGAGACGTGACTTGGCTCTGGGCGGTCTGACGAGTCGTGACTTGACCCTGGGCAGTATGACAGGACGTGACTTGACTTGGGAACAACAGCAATAACTTGACTTTGCTTTACTGGAACAGTTGCGAGTTGACTTGACTTTGCTGGAGCAGCTGCGACTTGACGTGATTCAGGAGGTGTTGTAGTGTCTTGACTTGACTTAGCAGGGTCAGCAGCTGTAATGTGACTTGATTCAGGAACCGCATCTGGAAGGGTGGCCATGACGGGTGCAGACTCAGGAGCAGAAGACATGACGTGAACAGGCTGTGGCTTGTCAGAGATGGCTTGAGCAGGCTGTGACTTGGCTGACGCGGCAGCTTTGACCTTGCTTGACTCAGGAACCACGGCTGTGACCTTGCTTGACTTGGGGGATACAGCTATTGCTTTACTTGACACAGGAACAACAGCTGTAACTTGACTGGATTTTGTAAGAGCAGCTCTGACTTGACTTGATGCAGGAAACATAGCTCTAACTTGACTTGACACTGGAACGACTGCTGTAATTTTGCTTGACTTGGAGTGGCAGTCGTATCTTGACTAAACTCTGGAACAGCAGCTGTAGCTTGATCTGACTCTGAAGTTTCACTTGACCGGGAGACAACAGCTGCAACTTGACTTGACTCAGGAACTTGACTGGACTCAGGAGACGCGGCTGCAACTTGACTTGACTCAGCAGACGCGGCTACAGCTTGACTTGACGTGGGAGACACAGTTGCAACTTGACTTGATGCAGGAAACGCAGCTGCAACTTGACTTGACTCGGAAACTTGACTTGACTCAGGAAACACAGCTGCAACTTGACTTGACTCTGGAAACGCAGTTGCAACTTAACTTGACTCGGGAAACGGAGCTGCAACTTGACTTGACTCGGGAAACGCAGCTGCAACTTGACTTGACTCGGGAAACACAGCTGCAACTTGACTTGACTCTGGAGACGCAGCTGAAACTTGACTTGAATCTGTGCACGCAGCGGGCACTTGCCCTAACTCGGGAAACGCAGCCGAGTCCATACGGTGCCTTTTCCTGGCCGCCTTCTTGCAAGCCGTGGGCGGCATCCGAGCGCTGGCCGCGGGCTCTGGTGGAATGGACAGGATCAGTGGATGTTTGGGAGAGCTGGACGGAACCAGCGGAGAGGGTGAGCTGGACGGAACCAGTGGCAACACAGGAGAATATCCACATATATCCATATAGTCCTTAGTATTCCGAGAGCTGGCCGCGGGTAGCGGCGTCGGGGAGCTGGCCACGGGCGGCGGCGTCCAGGAGCTGGCCGCGGGCGGCGGCGTCCGGGAGCTGGCCGCGAGCTCTGGGCTGAGGATGAGGGAGGAGTTATGGAGAACTGGAGTGAGCGAGGGAGGACCGGAGGGAGCGGGCTCGTTGGAGCGGTACGCTGAGGATGCTGGCTGCGAGTGAGCTGGAGCGGCCGCGTGTTTGCAGATGGGGGGAAGAGTGGAATCTTCCACATCGACATAGTAATTGGAATTACAAAGGGCAAGGACATAACTGATGAATTCCGCTACGGGTTTGCAGCAATCGTCAGGAGTTATGGAACGGAACAATCTATCATCATTTAGCCCCATCTGAAAACACGCGTTAATAGTCGCATCGCTCCAACACACCAGATGAACGACGCTCAAAAATTCCTCAACGTATTGCTCCAATGCATTCTCTGACTGCAGGATGTTGAAAAGGTAATCCTCAGCCCAGAGCATTTTGTCTTGGTCGGTGATTCTGTCACGGTTGTTGTCGTTGTGTACAAGGGAAGACGCAGGAGAAGAGCGGAGATCCAACTAAGTGCAGTTTATTTAAATAATCCAAAGCAAACATAAAACAACAAGGGGAAAAACAGCAGGGAACCAGCAACCACGACGAAAGGAACAGAATGACAATACAATCATCGACAAGGACACTGGGGAACAACCAAGCTTAAATACAGAGAACAAACCAATCAAAACAGGACAGATGTGAATGATAGACAATGACGTAACTAACTAGGACAGGAACAGGAAGACCAAATATGGGCAAACACTGGGAAAACAACACAAAAACAGTCCAAAAGGTACACACAGGTCTGACATGACCGGACCTGGCTGAGTTAGTCAGGAAAACTTCAGAGAATATTGAACAGCTGACTACGTACACAATCCATCAGGTGAGAGCAGTTTCATTAACAATGTATTTGTCTTACTATGATGGTTAGAATGTGGTTTAGGTAGTGCAGTACCAAGGTGGAATATTCACTGGAAATACCACAACATGCATACATACATTCTCATACACACATAACTCTCGTATCCCTTCATTATTTACCTCTCTGCTGTCATATTTATAATCAAAAATAGCTAACATGAAACAAAAGCTGCAAAAACATGATAAAATACATAAACATTCAATAAAATGATGTTGAAACTTATGTGCTAATGCTATCCCTGCCTGGGGTGCATCTCTCCGCGTGCATCTCTCCTGCTGCTATTGTAAGGTGAGATGAGATTATAGATATTATTAAAAAAAATATTCATAATATTGTAGACTGAAAAAGTTGACTCATTATCTCCCTCTCTCTCTCTCTCTTTTAGGATGCCCTCACTTTTGTAGTTCATTGTTTTTGAGGATGTTCAGAGCACCATGGAGCTATTTCCATCAAGTAAGTATAAAATATGTGCAACCATCTCTCTACATTGTTATATATTAAAGATACTTGTATGGTGATCATTTTACTCATTCAGTTATCATTCTTGTCCCTCTCTCTCTCTCTCTCTCTCTCTCTCTCAGACTGTTTACTTGGCCATGGCTCCCTGAACCCCCACACCTACCATGGCCATATGGACTATGTACTCGGTCATGGCTCCCTGAAACCCCAGACTAAGCAAATTTGAGATCCAATTGTTTAATGTTTTTAAGATCAGACATTTTTCATATTGTAAATGATTGTAAATGTAATCGTAAATTGTAAACAGTCCAGAGTGGTAGCAAATACTCAAACAACACCAGTCACATATAAGTTGACAAAGATGACAGCACTTTTTGAGGAAGTGAAGTCTTGTTTCCTGTTTCCTCTCTTTTTAAAGTCTTCACAAGAATCAGAGATCTGAGTAGAAGGGGCAGAAAGACTTTCAAGAAGGATTTTTGAGACGTTTCTAAACAGACAGCAGATCTTTGGTGATTTATTCTTCAAGCCATTGTTCAGAGAGTAAAACATTTTAGATCACTGGACCTCAAACAGTGAAAACAGATGAGAAACTCAAACTTTTGTCTGGAGGACAAACAGCCTGTGTGTTTAGTGTGTATTTACTCACAAACACACATCAATCACTCATTCAGGACCCATCAGAGAAGGTTTCATCATATAAGGTAAGACAAATGTCTCATGTTTTATATGTATATGCTCCATGTTTAGTTTAGAGCCTAAAATAGGAGTAAGAAAAACAAATAAAACGGTCATAAGAATTCAATATCCTTAAATACATTTCCATTACAACTTACTCTTTCCATTCTATTAACAAATAAGTTTTTCTAATGGAGAACAAGGAACAGCGAAGCACAATAAAATGCGCTTGTTAAGACTTGTTAAGTCTGACATCGTGACTTCCGGGTCCAAATGCTCTCAGATGACATGTGAAAACAACAAACGGTACTAATTATACACTCAGAATGTGATATAATACTACCAAATTATAATCCTACCCTTTAACTCCATACAGAAATTACAGATAGCCAGATAAAGAAAATATAAATAAATTAATATAAAACTTAATTGTGTTTAGGATGCTATGTGCATGGAGACTGTAGTGTACACCATAAATATGAAAACGTTTAGCTTAAATGTTTAAAATGAATAAACAGTGCTCATAAATGGCTGCTGAGATAGTTTTCTCAAGTGAAATGAGTTGGGTGTGGACCGGAAACACCGTTTGTTGGTGAGTTTGTTGCACGCATTATGTCATCCCTTAACAAGCCCATAGCTGATGTGAGAATAAAGACTGTTTTATAAATAAGTGTTATAATGAACAACATTCAACTTTCCACAGTAACTTGTAAAAGACTTGTACAGTGAGGACTGTGAACATGTAACACATATGTTTCTGATCATAAGATAAAACAACATATGTGACAACAAAACCAGTCATAAGTGTCATTTTTTTTTTTAATTGAAATTTATACATCATCTGGAAGCTGAACAAATAAGCTTTCCATTGATGTAAAAAAAAAATAATAATCTAAATATCTAAATCTAAATATTGAGAAAATCACCTTTAAAGTTGTAAGAAAGGCCACCCCTCGAAAGTGAACTATTCCAAACCCTCTCGCCTGTATTCGTGATTTGGACTGTTCCAAAAACTTTCCACGCTGTGGAAAACAAGACGGTATTGCGGATGGATGTGTGGATGTGTTTATAGTCAAAGTTGATAAGTTAAAGTAGTTAGAAATGCACCCCTTTAAGGATTGTGTAGGTATATGTGTGCGTGCAACTAATCGTAAGTGCATTTATGTATTTTCTTGTATGATAAGTTCATCCTGTAGCCGTTCAATAAATCCGAACCTGAGTTAGACAAGAGTAGTGAGCAGTTTTTTCAAAAGTTGTCCAAATGAAGATTTTAGCAATGTATATAACTAATCAAAAATTAGGTTTTGATATATTTACTGTAAGAAATGTACAAACTATTTTCAAGGAACATGATATTTACTCAATATCCTAATGATTTTTGTCATAAAAGAAAAATCTATTTTGATCCATTCAATGTATTTTTTGCTATTGCTACAAATAAACCTGTGCTACTTAAGACTGGTTTTGTAGTCTAGGGTCACATATTGTAATATGAAATAATACAATAATTTGCATCTTGTTTTAAATATTCTGTCAAACCAAGGAAGACCAATTCCCACAACAACTACATGGGTCCTTCAAACCGCAGCAGGGTATTATAAATAAAATCTATGGCAAATCTAATTTTTTAAACATATTTTAGAAGATTTAAAAAATGTATGGTAATCTACAAGCACGCATATCAAGTGTAATGCCTGTTAAAATATTTAGGTTTTCCCCCCAAAAAAAAAAAAATATATATATATATATTGTAACGGGGTCATTGACTGATCCGGAGACGTAGGATCCATTTGCGACAACTTTATTAACAGAGCAGAGTATAACAGGCAGAGTTCAAACAACAGTAGATAGGGGTAACGCAGATAATCCAAAGAGTAAACGAGAGTCCAGGCAAAAGGTCGGGGCAGGCGGCAATAGTTCATACACAAACAAACAAACAGTCTGGTCGGCAACGGGTAGGCAACAAACAAGAAAACGCTCAGGATTGATAGTCAAAGTAACCAAAACTTCACAGAGAAACCAGTGAAGCTGGCGGTCTATAAATGGCCGACAGAGGGGAAAAGATCTGAAGGACCCGGAACCGGAAGTGGCGATCCCAGGCACGGGGTTGTGGGAAATGTTGGAATTTGTAGAGTTAAAAGTCCGGAGATGGTTCCCGCTGACGGCGGTTAGAGCCACAGAGACCGCGTTTGTGACAGAGCCCCCCCCCCTGTGAGCGACTCCTGGCGCAAGGAGGTGCCCGACGCCGGGGTCTACCTCTCCCACGGGGAGCTGGTCGATCTGGGTGTGCGGAGTGGAAGTCGATGGTGTGCGAGGGGTTGAGGATATCTCCGGCGGTGACCCAGGATCATTCCTTAGGGCCGAAGCCCTCCCAATCGACCAGATATTGGAGATGACCTCTCCGGCGCCGGGAGTCCAGGATCGTGTTGACCCGATAAGCCTCCTCGCCGTCAATAATTATGGGGGGAGGTCCCTGGGAGGTGGTCTCGTCTAGGTCCTCCGCTATTTCCGGATCGCCAGCGGGCTTCAACAGAGACACATGAAATGTGGGTGAGATATGGTATTCAGCTGGAAGTTCTAAACAAAATGATACAGGAGTAATCTGCTTAATTATCTTAAAGGGACCCACATACCTGGGACTAAGTTTTTTGTAGGGTAGGCGTAGACGAAGGTCCCGGGTCAAGAGCCAAACCCATTGCCCGGGTTCATAAGAAGGATTGGGTCGGCGCTTGCGATTGGCCTGAATCTGGGTGCGACGCACAGCTCTTTGAAGATGGACGTGGGCCTGATTCCACGTCTCCTCACTGCATTGGAACCAGGAGTTGACCGCTGGCAGTTCTGAGGGTTCCCCGGACCAGGGGAATAGGGATGGCTGGAAACCAAGGGTACACTGAAACGGCTTGCACAAAAAGAGTTCTGTGCATATTCAGCCCAGAATAGATAACGGCTGCAGTCCTCCTGATGGTTATGGCATTATGAGCGGAGGAAGCGGGTCAACTCCTGGTTCAGTCTGTCAGCCTGACCATTGGCCTGATGGTATCCCAATGTGAGGCTTACATTGACTCCCAAGAGGTGGAAAAAGCTTGACCAAAGGCGAGAGGAAAACTGGGGACCACGGTCGGATACGATGTCCTCAGGCAGGCCGTAGAACCTGAAAACCCAATTGCACAACAACTCGGCCGTCTCCATGGCTGTCGGGAGTTTAGGAAGGGGAATGAAACGGCAGCCCTTGGAGAAACGGTCCACCACCGAGAGGATGGTAGTGTAGCCGTTGGAGGGGGAAGGCCAGTGATGAAGTCCACAGCAATGTGGGACCATGGACGCTGTGGCACAGGCAGGGGTTGGAGAAGGCCGGCAGGCAGTTGTCGTGAAGACTTGGTAATGTTGCAGACAGAGCACTTTCTGATGAACTCGATGGCGTCCGTGCATTGGGTAGGCCACCAGAACCGGTTGCTGAGCAGGTGAAGGATGGCCTCGATTCCTGGATGACCTGAGCTCGGAGCGGAATGGACCTCAGCCAGGACCCGGGGTCGTAGGGTGAGGGGAACGTAGGTGAGGTTATCAGGGCAGTCGGCTGGGGTCGGGTCCTGGGCGTGAGCCTCAGAAATCTCGGTCATGATGTCCCAGATCACTGGAGCCACAATCATGGAGGTGGGCAAAACAGTTTCAGAGGAGTTGATGGGGTGGTTGGGTTCATAAAAGTGGGAGTAAGCATCAGCTTTAGTGTTCTGGGAGCCTGGACAGTATGTTACTAGGAAATGGAAGCGTGTGAAGAACAGCGCCCACCGGGCCTGGCGGTGATTGAGCAGCTTGGCTGAGCGGAGGTATTCCAGGTTCTTATGATCTGTTAGAACGGTGAATGGATGCTTGGCGCCCTCGAGCCAGTGCTGCCACTCCTCGAGGAAGTGAACTTGATAGCTAGCAACTTGTGGTTTCCCACGTCATAATTTATCTCTTCTGGACTCAGTTTGTGTGAAAAGTAAGCACACGGATACATCTTTGAAGGCTCACCCTGTCGTTGGGAGAGCACCGCCCCAACACCAGTGCTGGATGCATCCACCTCCACAATGAATGGTTTGTCGGGGTCGGGGTGATGGAGGATGGGTGCAGTGGTGAATCTCTGGCGGAGGTCGTTGAAGGCCTGAAGGGCTGGTTGAGACCAGGTTAGGCGGGAGGTGCCCTTCTTGACCATAGCCGTGAGAGGGGCAGCTACTGTACTGAAGTGACGGATGAAGCCGCGGTAAAAGTTAGAGAAGCTGAGGAAGCATTGGAGTTCCTTGAGAGTACTGGGGCGTGGCCAGTTTAGCACGGCGTTGACCTTCCTCTCGTCCATAGCTACTCCCTCTGCGCTGATGACATAACCGAGGAAGGAAATCTTGTCCAGGTGGAATTCACATTTCTCCTCCTTGGCATAGAGTTGGTGAACGATGAGACGTTGCAGCACGGCTCTGACATGTCTGACATGTTCTGCATAGGAGTTGGAATAAATAAGAATATCATCAATATAGACGATGACCCAATGGTTCAGCATGTCACAGAATACCTCATTGATGAAGGCCTGGAAGAAAGATGGACTGTTGGCCAGGCCGAAGGGCATAACACGGTATTCGTAGTGGCCTGAGGTGGTGGAAAAAGCTGTCTTCCACTCGTCCCCTGCGAGAATCCTGATGAGGTCGTAAGCGGAGCGTAAATCCAGCTTGGTGAAGATCTTGGCTGTGCATAGTTGGTCCAGGGGGTTGGTGAAGGGACGAGCGGGAGTGGGTAGCGATACTTGATTGTTACCTCTTTGAGACCACGGTAGTCAATGCATGGTCGTAGACCGCCATCCTTCTTCTTTACAAAGAAGAAACCTGCTGACGCCGGAGAGGTGGAAGGCCTGATGAAGCCCTTAGCCAGTTCCTCCTGTATGTAGTTGTTCATGGCTACTGACTCAGCTTGGGATAATGGGAAGATGCGTCCCCTGGGAGGTGTTGCCCCTTGGATGAGGTCGATGGCGCAGTCCCCCGGACGATGCGGTGGTAGATGGGTGGCTTTAAGATGACTGAAGGCCTCGAGCAAATCCTGATACTCGGTGGGTATGGCGTTCTTGGTGGTGTGGCCCTTGAGAGGGGTTTCTGACCTGGTTTCGGGTTGGAGGCAGTGTTCTCGGCAGTAGGGAGACCAGCGGGAGATGGTGCAGTTGGCCCAGGCAATGGTTGGTCCATGAAGATTTAGCCATGGGTAGCCCAGGATGATGGGTGACTGTGGTGAAGATATGACGAAGAAACGGATGGTCTCGAGATGGCAGGGTTTCGATCCGGAGGGTGAGATCATTGGTGGTCGAGGGCGGCCACTGTAACATGTGGAGAACAAGAGAGGACAGGCAAACGATTAGTAGTGACGAAGTCTGCATCAATGAAGTTCCCAGCCGCGCCGGAATCAATCAAGGCAGTAGTCTTAACAGAAACTTTCCCCGAGCCCAGAGTTACTGGTATTTCACACCGATTAAGAGAAAGTTCTCGCCTCGCCGCTCTCAGTGCTGGGCTGGAATACTCCCTTAAATCGTTGTAAGAAAGCGGAGAACGAAGGAAATGTGGGACGGTCCAGGTTCCAGACAGCGGTGGCCCATTCTAGTGCTCTCCCAGAGAGGAGTGAACAGACAAACGCTATTTTGCTTTCCTCAGTGGGGTACAGATGTGGCTGTTGGTTGACAAAAAGTGTACACTGAAGAAGAAACCCCTTACACTTTGTTGACGAACCATCAAACTTCTCCGGGAAAGCAAGACGCGGGCTGGCCGTAGCGGGCGAGGCTCCCGGTGGCGGTGTGGTCGCGGGGGGTGGCGTGGCTGGAGGAGTTAACTGTAAGCCTTGCAACGCTCTCACTAACTGTCCCGTGAGATCGGTGAGACGATCCAGTTGTTGCTGGTAAACCAACAGCACTGAGGCTTGCGCTGATAACTCCGTTGTAATCTGGCGCACTGTCGCGGGATCCATCGATGACGAGGCCTGAGCAGTCGCTGGATCCGAAGGTGGCGAAGTTTTCTGTAACGGGGTCATTGACTGATCCGGAGACGTAGGGTCCATTTGCGACAACTTTATTAACAGAGCGGAGTATAACAGGCAGAGTTCAAACAACAGTAGACAGGGGTAACGCAGATAATCCAAAGAGTAAACGAGAGTCCAGGCAAAAGGTCAGGGCAGGTGGCAATAGTTCATACACAAACAAACAAACAGTCTGGTCGGCAACGGGTAGGCAACAAACAAGAAAACGCTCAGGATTGATAGTCAAACTAACCAAAACTTCGCGGAGAAACCAGTGAAGCTGGCGGTCTATAAATGGTTGACAGAGGGGAAGAGATCTGAAGGACCTGGACCTGGAACCGGAAGTGGCGATCCCAGGCATGGGGTTGTGGGAAATGTAGTGAGTTAAATGTCCGGAGATGGTTCCCGCTGACGGCGGTTAGAGGGAGCCACAGAGACCGCGTTTGTGACATATATATATATATATATATATATATATATATATAAAAATGCACAATACCAATGCTAATAAAAACATTTCCATTTTAGGTACACAATATTTTTAATAAAAAGTCTTGAAATTGTTCTGTTTCAGTCATTAAATCTGTGTGTGTGTGTGTGTGTGTGTGTGTAGAGCAGGACAGAACTGACGTAAAATCAAAGCAGCAGAAGTTTCTGTTCATCAGATCACAAACCTGTTGAAGTAAGTAAATCTTTTTGTCTCTACCGAATCAACTGAAGTTAAGTTAAAGAAAATTTTGAGGGGTTTTTTTTTTTTGTTTGTTTGTTTTCCAGAAGTGAACACATAATTTTAGCCAGACTTAAACAGAATATCCTTCTTAAAGACCCTGAGGAAGTACCTTTAGCCTACAAGTTTGAGACAAGACTGATTTGTGGGGGTGGGTACTTTTTTCGGTACATTACTCGGTACAAAACGGTACAAAAACATTTATTTCAGTGAAAAAATAAGTAGAAAAATCTCAATTTCAACATTTTGAACAATAGGGCCCTAGAAGCGGGACATGAAGGATTCATATTTAAACCTTCTTTTTACGTTTTAATATTCACAGACACTAGTCCATATCGTGATTCGAATTAACTGAAAGACCTACTTTTGATTTATTAGTCCAAAAGTTGACAAATTCTGTGGCATTCCCTGCTATAGAGTAAATCTGTTTGCATGAATGGACTCCGCAATCCATTCATTTAAAGAATCGGTAGTTACGTATGTAACTGTGGCTCTGTGAATTCCGGATGACCGCCAGAGGCAGTGCTAAGCACTAGTGGATAATCACTGCATCAACTAGATAGGTCGAGAAAGAGTCCAACAGGGTCATGTCATGATGCAGACCGAGATGCTAGGATATAAACCACAGCAGCTCTGCCCAGCTTTAGAATGCTTTCTTGTGCATTCCGAATGACAAGGAACTCTAGCGGTCAACCGGAATTCACAGAACCACAGTTACATATACGTAACTAGCGTTCTGTTTCATTCCTTCAGACCGCCAGAGGTGGTGCTAAGCACTAGTGGATGACACATACTAACATAGTCATGAGGAATGTCACCCACCTGCATCAAGAATGCTCCAGATGGAATGCAGAACTCACATTATGGGAAGCAGCCACGTTAACCTTGTAGAATTGTGCAAAGGTACATGGAGAGGACCAGGTAGCAGCTGCACAGACCTCTGCCAACGAAACTCCCCGTAAAGCAGTCCAAGATGAAGAGACAGCCCTAGTAGAGTGAAAAGTAACACACACTGGTAAAGGTTGGTTAGAATGACTATACTCTAGCTTTATCAGAATCAGAATCAGAATGTGCTTTATTGCCATGTATGTTTACACATACTAGGAATTTGTTGTAGTGACAGAAGCTCCACAGTGCAATAGAATGACAGTGACAGGACCAGACACGAAAACAGACATAATAAAAAGAACAATATACAATTATACAAGACATACAATGTGCAAAAATAGCAATAACTTTACAATATACAAAATACAAAATAAACAATTTACTACGAACGTAAGGTGCAATTAGAAGTGTAAATAAGTATGTGTGTTAAATAAATAACTGGATAAGTGAATGTTCCACGTTTATTGTTAAGTGTTCAAGAGATGGATTGCTTGAGGGAAGAAACTGTTCCTGTGCCTGGCTGTTCTGGTGCTCAGTGCTCTATAGCATTGACCGGATGGCAACAGTTCAAAGAGGGAGTGTGCTGGATGTGAGGGGTCCAGAGTGATTTTGCCAGCCTTTTTGCTCACTCTGGATAAGTACAGTTCTTGGAGAGTAGGAAGAGTTGTACCAATAATTCGCTCAGCAGTCCAGACTGTCCAATGCAGTCTTCTGAGGTCAGATTTGGTAGCTGAGCTGAACCAGACAATTATTGAGCTGCAGAGGACAGATTCAATGATGGCAGTGTAAAACTGTTTCAGTAGTTCCTGAGGCAGGTTGAACTTCCTCGGTTGGCAGAGGAAGAACAGCCTCTGCTGGGCCTTTTTGACAATTGCGTCAATGTGGATGTCCCACTTCAGGTCCTGAGAGATGGTGTTGCCAAGGAATCTGAATGTCTCCACTGTCATTACAGTGCTGTCCATAATGGTGAGAGGGGGGGTTCTTCCTGAAGTCTACTGTCATCTCTACTGTTTTGAGCATGTTAAGCTCCAGGTTGTTATGGCTGCACCAGACAGCTAGCTCTTTAACCTCCTGTCTGTAGGCTAACTCGTCACCATCCTGAATGAGGCCGATGATTGTGGTGTGTCCGCAAACTTTAGGAGCTTGACAGAGGGGTCTTTGGAGGTGCAGTCGTTGGTGTAGAGGGAGAAGAGCAGTGGGGAGAGGACACAACCCTGAGGAGCGCAGTGGTGATTGTGCGAGTGCTGGATGAGAATTTTCCCAGCTTTACTAGTTGCTGCCTGTCTGTCAAGAAGCTGGTGATCCACTGACAGATGGAGGTAGGCACGGAGAGCTGAGTTAATTTTTGCAGGAGTAGGTTTGGGATGATAGTGTTGAAGGCTGAACTGAAATCCACAAACAGGATCCTCACATAAGTCCCTGATTTATCCAGATGTTGCAGGATGAAGTGCAGTCCCATGTTTACTGCATCATCCACAGACCTGTTTGCTCGGTAAGCAAACTGCAGGGAGTCCAGTAAGGGTCCGGTGATGTCCTTGAGATAAGCCAGAGCCAGTTTTGCGGAATGACTTCATGACGACAGACGTTAGCGCCACAGGTCTGTAGTCGTTAAGTCCTGTTATCTTGGGTTTCTTTGGAACGGGGATAATAGTGGAGTGTTTGAAGCAAGAAGGGATTTCATACAACTCCAGAGACCTGTTGAAGATCTGTGAGAAGATGGGGGCCAGCTGGTCAGCACAGGTTTTCAGACAGGTTGGTGTCACACCTTCTGGGCCTGGTGCTTTTCTTCTTTTGTTCTTTCTGAAGACCTGGCACACGCCACCTTCCTGATCTGAAGTGCAGGAGTGGGGGAGAGGAGGGTTGTTGGAGGTATCAATGGTGTTTTTTCAAACCTGCAATAAAACTCATTCAGATCGTCTGCCAGTTGTTGGTTCTCTACAGTGCTGGGGATGGTGTCTTGTAGTTGGTAATGACTTTCAGACCTTTCCACATTGATGAATAGTCACTGGAATAGAATTGGTTCCTTAGCTTTTCGGAATAATTCCTCTTGCCACTTTAATCTCTTTTTTTCCAGTGTGTACTTGGCCTGTTTGTACAAGACTTTGTCCCCATACCTGTAAGCATCTTCTTTAGCTTGACGGAGCTGTCTGAGTTTTGCAGTGAACCATGGTTTGTCATTGTTGCAAGTTAAATAAGTCCTGGTAGGAATCCACATATCTTCACAGAAACTGATATATGAAGTTACAGTCTCTGTGAGCTCATCCAGATCAATTGCAGCAGCTTCAAATACACTCTCTTTACAGTCTTAACTACAGGTTTAGCAGATTTAAGTTTTGCCTGTAGGATGGTATAAGATGAACCAGGCAGTGATCAGAGAGTCCCAGAGCTGCCTGTGGGACAGAGTGATATGCATTCCTTATTGTGGTGTAACAGTGATCCAATATATTACTGTCTCTGGTGGGACATGGAACATGCTGACTGTATTTAGGCAGTTCACGGGAGAGATTTGCTTTGTTAAAAAATCCCCAAGAATGATTAAAACAGAGTCCGGGTGTTTTTGCTCAGTGTCTGCGATCTGATTGGCGAGTTTGTGTAGAGCCAGGCTCACGTGAGCTTGCGGTGGAATGTAGACGCTTATGAGAATGAACAGGCAAAACTCTCATGACAAATAGAATGGCTTATAGTCAATGAGAAGCGCTTCTAGTTCGAACAGCACAACGTCCTTAACACCGTTACATCTGTACACCACTTTTCATTGATGTAAATGCCGGGCAGGTGAAGCGCGCCATCCGGTATCGCGTTGTTCAGCCAGGTCTCCATGAAACACAGAGCAGCAGAGTGCGAGAAATCCTTATTTAACCGGGAGAGCAGGAGGAGTTTGTCCGTTTTGTTGGGTAGAGAGCGTGGGTCCCAGATGTATGCTGGGCAGTGCCGTTCGGAAGCTGCGTTGTCTAAGCTTCAAAGCACGCGGCTCGATTCCCCCATCTGCGCGTCCTGAGGCGTTTGATCAGTGCCGCCGCACCGCCAACTACAACCTTCAGCAAAACATCAGAATAATTGAAATCCGGTAGGAGGTTTTGTGGTGTGTACTGCCGAATGTTCAGCAGTTCGTCCCGGAGTAAAACTGATTGTGTCTGCATCAATGAAGTTCCCAGCCGCGCCGGAATCAATCAAGGCAGTAGTCTTAACAGAAACTTTCCCCGAGCCCAGAGTTACTGGTGGCCCACACCGATTAAGAGAAAGTTCTCGCCTCGCCGCTCTCAGTGCTGGGCTGGAATACTCCCTTAAATCGTTGTAAGAAAGCGGAGAACGAAGGAAATGTGGGGCCGGTCCAGGTTCCAGACAGCGGTGGCCCATTCTAGTGCTCTCCCAGAGAGGAGTGAACAGACAAACGCTATTTTGCTTTCCTCAGTGGGGTACAGATGTGGCTGTTGGTTGACAAAAGTGTACACTGAAGAGAAACCCCTTACACTTTGTTGACGAACCATCAAACTTCTCCGGGAAAGCAAGACGGGGCTGGCCGTAGCGGGCGAGCTCCCGGTGGCGGTGTGGTCGCGGGGGTGGCGTGGCTGGAGGAGTTAACTGTAAGCCTTGCAACGCTCTCACTAACTGTCCCGTGAGATCGGTGAGACGATCCAGTTGTTGCTGGTAAACCAACAGCACTGAGGCTTGCGCTGATAACTCCGTTGTAATCTGGCGCACTGTCGCGGGATCCATCGATGACGAGGCCTGAGCAGTCGCTGGATCCGAAGGTGGCGAAGTTTTCTGTAACGGGGTCATTGACTGATCCGGAGACGTAGGGTCCATTTGCGACAACTTTATTAACAGAGCGGAGTATAACAGGCAGAGTTCAAACAACAGTAGACAGGGGTAACGCAGATAATCCAAAGAGTAAACGAGAGTCCAGGCAAAAGGTCAGGGCAGGTGGCAATAGTTCATACACAAACAAACAAACAGTCTGGTCGGCAACGGGTAGGCAACAAACAAGAAAACGCTCAGGATTGATAGTCAAACTAACCAAAACTTCAAGGAGAAACCAGTGAAGCTGGCGGTCTATAAATGGTTGACAGAGGGGAAGAGATCTGAAGGACCTGGACCTGGAACCGGAAGTGGCGATCCCAGGCATGGGGTTGTGGGAAATGTAGTGAGTTAAATGTCCGGAGATGGTTCCCGCTGACGGCGGTTAGAGGGAGCCACAGAGACCGCGTTTGTGACATATATATATATATATATATATATATATATATATATAAAAATGCACAATACCAATGCTAATAAAAACATTTCCATTTTAGGTACACAATATTTTTAATAAAAAGTCTTGAAATTGTTCTGTTTCAGTCATTAAATCTGTGTGTGTGTGTGTGTGTGTGTGTGTAGAGCAGGACAGAACTGACGTAAAATCAAAGCAGCAGAAGTTTCTGTTCATCAGATCACAAACCTGTTGAAGTAAGTAAATCTTTTTGTCTCTACCGAATCAACTGAAGTTAAGTTAAAGAAAATTTTGAGGGGTTTTTTTTTTGTTTGTTTGTTTTCCAGAAGTGAACACATAATTTTAGCCAGACTTAAACAGAATATCCTTCTTAAAGACCCTGAGGAAGTACCTTTAGCCTACAAGTTTGAGACAAGACTGATTTGTGGGGGTGGGTACTTTTTTTTCGGTACATTACTCGGTACAAAACGGTACAAAAACATTTATTTCAGTGAAAAAATAAGTAGAAAAATCTCAATTTCAACATTTTGAACAATAGGGCCCTAGAAGCGGGACATGAAGGATTCATATTTAAACCTTCTTTTTACGTTTTAATATTCACAGACACTAGTCCATATCGTGATTCGAATTAACTGAAAGACCTACTTTTGATTTATTAGTCCAAAAGTTGACAAATTCTGTGGCATTCCCTGCTATAGAGTAAATCTGTTTGCATGAATGGACTCCGCAATCCATTCATTTAAAGAATCGGTAGTTACGTATGTAACTGTGGCTCTGTGAATTCCGGATGACCGCCAGAGGCAGTGCTAAGCACTAGTGGATAATCACTGCATCAACTAGATAGGTCGAGAAAGAGTCCAACAGGGTCATGTCATGATGCAGACCGAGATGCTAGGATATAAACCACAGCAGCTCTGCCCAGCTTTAGAATGCTTTCTTGTGCATTCCGAATGACAAGGAACTCTAGCGGTCAACCGGAATTCACAGAACCACAGTTACATATACGTAACTAGCGTTCTGTTTCATTCCTTCAGACCGCCAGAGGTGGTGCTAAGCACTAGTGGATGACACATACTAACATAGTCATGAGGAATGTCACCCACCTGCATCAAGAATGCTCCAGATGGAATGCAGAACTCACATTATGGGAAGCAGCCACGTTAACCTTGTAGAATTGTGCAAAGGTACATGGAGAGGACCAGGTAGCAGCTGCACAGACCTCTGCCAACGAAACTCCCCGTAAAGCAGTCCAAGATGAAGAGACAGCCCTAGTAGAGTGAAAAGTAACACACACTGGTAAAGGTTGGTTAGAATGACTATACTCTAGCTTTATCAGAATCAGAATCAGAATGTGCTTTATTGCCATGTATGTTTACACATACTAGGAATTTGTTGTAGTGACAGAAGCTCCACAGTGCAATAGAATGACAGTGACAGGACCAGACACGAAAACAGACATAATAAAAAGAACAATATACAATTATACAAGACATACAATGTGCAAAAATAGCAATAACTTTACAATATACAAAATACAAAATAAACAATTTACTACGAACGTAAGGTGCAATTAGAAGTGTAAATAAGTATGTGTGTTAAATAAATAACTGGATAAGTGAATGTTCCACGTTTATTGTTAAGTGTTCAAGAGATGGATTGCTTGAGGGAAGAAACTGTTCCTGTGCCTGGCTGTTCTGGTGCTCAGTGCTCTATAGCATTGACCGGATGGCAACAGTTCAAAGAGGGAGTGTGCTGGATGTGAGGGGTCCAGAGTGATTTTGCCAGCCTTTTTGCTCACTCTGGATAAGTACAGTTCTTGGAGAGTAGGAAGAGTTGTACCAATAATTCGCTCAGCAGTCCAGACTGTCCAATGCAGTCTTCTGAGGTCAGATTTGGTAGCTGAGCTGAACCAGACAATTATTGAGCTGCAGAGGACAGATTCAATGATGGCAGTGTAAAACTGTTTCAGTAGTTCCTGAGGCAGGTTGAACTTCCTCGGTTGGCAGAGGAAGAACAGCCTCTGCTGGGCCTTTTTGACAATTGCGTCAATGTGGATGTCCCACTTCAGGTCCTGAGAGATGGTGTTGCCAAGGAATCTGAATGTCTCCACTGTCATTACAGTGCTGTCCATAATGGTGAGAGGGGGGGTTCTTCCTGAAGTCTACTGTCATCTCTACTGTTTTGAGCATGTTAAGCTCCAGGTTGTTATGGCTGCACCAGACAGCTAGCTCTTTAACCTCCTGTCTGTAGGCTAACTCGTCACCATCCTGAATGAGGCCGATGATTGTGGTGTCGTCCGCAAACTTTAGGAGCTTGACAGAGGGGTCTTTGGAGGTGCAGTCGTTGGTGTAGAGGGAGAAGAGCAGTGGGGAGAGGACACAACCCTGAGGAGCGCAGTGGTGATTGTGCGAGTGCTGGATGAGAATTTTCCCAGCTTTACTAGTTGCTGCCTGTCTGTCAAGAAGCTGGTGATCCACTGACAGATGGAGGTAGGCACGGAGAGCTGAGTTAATTTTTGCAGGAGTAGGTTTGGGATGATAGTGTTGAAGGCTGAACTGAAATCCACAAACAGGATCCTCACATAAGTCCCTGATTTATCCAGATGTTGCAGGATGAAGTGCAGTCCCATGTTTACTGCATCATCCACAGACCTGTTTGCTCGGTAAGCAAACTGCAGGGAGTCCAGTAAGGGTCCGGTGATGTCCTTGAGATAAGCCAGAGCCAGTTTTGCGAATGACTTCATGACGACAGACGTTAGCGCCACAGGTCTGTAGTCGTTAAGTCCTGTTATCTTGGGTTTCTTTGGAACGGGGATAATAGTGGAGTGTTTGAAGCAAGAAGGGATTTCATACAACTCCAGAGACCTGTTGAAGATCTGTGAGAAGATGGGGGCCAGCTGGTCAGCACAGGTTTTCAGACAGGTTGGTGTCACACCTTCTGGGCCTGGTGCTTTTCTTCTTTTGTTCTTTCTGAAGACCTGGCACACGCCACCTTCCCTGATCTGAAGTGCAGGAGTGGGGGAGAGGAGGGTTGTTGGAGGTATCAATGGTGTTTTTTCAAACCTGCAATAAAACTCATTCAGATCGTCTGCCAGTTGTTGGTTCTCTACAGTGCTGGGGGATGGTGTCTTGTAGTTGGTAATGACTTTCAGACCTTTCCACATTGATGAATAGTCACTGGAATAGAATTGGTTCCTTAGCTTTTCGGAATAATTCCTCTTGCCACTTTAATCTCCTTTTCCAGTGTGTACTTGGCCTGTTTGTACAAGACTTTGTCCCCATACCTGTAAGCATCTTCTTTAGCTTGACGGAGCTGTCTGAGTTTTGCAGTGAACCATGGTTTGTCATTGTTGCAAGTTAAATAAGTCCTGGTAGGAATCCACATATCTTCACAGAAACTGATATATGAAGTTACAGTCTCTGTGAGCTCATCCAGATCAATTGCAGCAGCTTCAAATACACTCTTTACAGTCTTAACTACAGGTTTAGCAGATTTAAGTTTTTGCCTGTAGGATGGTATAAGATGAACCAGGCAGTGATCAGAGAGTCCCAGAGCTGCCTGTGGGACAGAGTGATATGCATTCCTTATTGTGGTGTAACAGTGATCCAATATATTACTGTCTCTGGTGGGACATGGAACATGCTGACTGTATTTAGGCAGTTCACGGGAGAGATTTGCTTTGTTAAAATCCCCAAGAATGATTAAAACAGAGTCCGGGTGTTTTTGCTCAGTGTCTGCGATCTGATTGGCGAGTTTGTGTAGAGCCAGGCTCACGTGAGCTTGCGGTGGAATGTAGACGCTTATGAGAATGAACGAGCAAAACTCTCATGACAAATAGAATGGCTTATAGTCAATGAGAAGCGCTTCTAGTTCGGAACAGCACAACGTCCTTAACACCGTTACATCTGTACACCACTTTTCATTGATGTAAATAGCCCGGCAGGTGAAGCGCGCCATCCGGTATCGCGTTGTTCAGCCAGGTCTCCATGAAACACAGAGCAGCAGAGTGCGAGAAATCCTTATTTAACCGGGAGAGCAGGAGGAGTTTGTCCGTTTTGTTGGGTAGAGAGCGTAGATTCGCCAGATGTATGCTGGGCAGTGCCGTTCGGAAGCTGCGTTGTCTAAGCTTCACAAGCACGCCGGCTCGATTCCCCCATCTGCGCGTCCTGAGGCGTTTGATCAGTGCCGCCGCACCGCCAACTACAACCTTCAGCAAAACATCAGAATAATTGAAATCCGGTAGGAGGTTTTGTGGTGTGTACTGCCGAATGTTCAGCAGTTCGTCCCGGGTAAAACTGATTGTGTTTGCGAAACAAAAAACAGGAAAAACTAACAAAAACACTAAAACAACTGGGGAGCTCAGCACAGTGGCTGCCATACGCGGCGCCATCTTAATCTTGATCTTATCACCTCGACAATCCTGCATGCTAGTCTTTGCTCAGACAAAGGAGGACCATAAGGTATCCTTGCCTCCAGACGGAAACGGGTCAACAACTGAAGGATACTGACTGTCATTGTGACGGAATTGAGCGTCATTTCTATGAAGGTTATGGTCTGCTCCGGAACCAGATGACTTTTTGTTTTGTTCACAGTATATGCTCCAGAACAGTCTTGGTATCGCGTAGAGCATGCACTCTCATTGGGGCGCAAAGCAGCCAATCGTCCAAATAAGGCAGAATCCTTATGCCCTTGGACCAAAGAGGAGACAGGGCTGCACTCATGCATCTCGTAAAAAACATGAGGAGCAAATGGCCCAAATGGCAGGACTCTGAACTGATGGACTTGACACTGAAAACTGAATCTTAGGAACTTCCTGTGGTGGGGAGCAATGGGAACATGGAAGTAAGCATCCCTCTACACTCACAAACCAGTCTCCTTTCATCACAGATCGAAGAATGTCGACTGTGCGTAATATTCGAAAACGAAGACACTTTAGGAACACATTGAGGCGTCAAATATCCAGAATCGGACATAAACCGCCATCCTTTTTTGGAACAAGGAAATATGTCGAGTAAAACCCATCCCTCTGTCTGAGAGGGGGAACTTTTTCTTTGGCCTCTTTCAACAACAGCGACAACATTTCCATGGAAAGGGCCATTGAACTGGTTGCATCTTTGACAACTGTCAGAAGAATTTCAAAATCTTTGGTGGCCAGTGTCGGAACTGACGTGGCCCCCCTTGATGGTGGTGGGGAAAAGGGCAGCGTGACGGAGTCTCTTTGGTCACTCTGCGTCGCTGTGGGGTCTGAAGTTGAGGACAACCATGGTGACATGACCGCTGCTTTAAGCTTGTGTAGTGTGGGTGAGCTGGCGTCAATGGCATCCTAAAAGAAGGAGCCCATGGGGCTCTGTCGTGTGACCTCTGACATCTTCATTCTCTTTATTTATTCTAATAGTTCAGAGACGTTGGGGCCAAAAAGATGTCCAGGTACAATTGCCAGTTCCCTCAATGTCGTCTTGCAATCTTCAGGCAATCTTGCCTGAACAAGCAATACCCGGCGTCGGGCTAATAGAAGGGTCACTGAAAGTATCCCAAGTTCACGCATTACGTGACCTAGAGTCAACAGGGCAGTCTGTAAGAATTGAGCTACAGAGGAGTCAACATTTGCTGAGTCTAATGTGGTGTTACAGGCAAGTAGCAGCTGGTAAATAGTATTCTCCGCCCGAGTGATGTAGGCTACAGATTCAGATGTTTTTTTTTAATAATGTGTCAGTACAACCACAATGAGCACTTGGGCAGTGGACATTGTCTCTCACTGCTGAGTCAGCCTCAGCCATTAAGGCAAGAGTGCGGGCTGTCTTTGACCACTTCTTAGGCACATTGGAGCCTGTTAATGCACTGTGTTGTATTTTGGATTAGTATTAATAACGAAAACACAGCAGAAACAAACGTGCAGCAACTCAACACTTAATTTCTTTACTCATCTACTTTCTCCACCTCCAGGTCATAAGTGACACCTAGTGGCCACATAACATAACATAATATTTTCAGATAACACAACATTTTCCCTACTTTTTAAAGAATATTACTCAGTGGAAGTTATTTAACATGGCCTAATCACATTCTAAACCAGATCATAGCCAAAGAACAACTGCCTAACTATACCTAATTCACCAAGGTCGACGTGGAAAGAACATTAAGTTCTCTTATTCCATAACACAAGACATGCATATTTCTTCCTATCCAGCAGCAAGTACAAACTCCAGCATAACTCAACACAACACATATTGTCACGAAAGCACCAGAACAATGTAGAACTACTATTCAGCATCAACATGTAGCTGTAAATGAAAATTTACAACTTTACAGTACTGTTGTAGCTCTACTATTGTGATGAATGTGCATGTGTGAGTACAGTTCAAGTGACAAAGTCTTTGTGCCAGACAGGTGGACACCTGGTTCTGGGCTGTCTTTGGGTTTCTGGAGTGACAACCAACTTTGGCACCCCTGTAAGTTCATTATCTGAATGGCTTTGTCCAGGACATGGTGACAGGTGTGTTGCATTCCACACTTTCCCATCATCCAGGGATATATGTGTCCTGGCTTTTCTGTCCCACCACTGTAGACGGTGGACTGAATTTAGACCTGCTTTTTTTCACATGAGGTAGGTATCCTCACATGCACTCTGTCACCGGGTCGTAAAGCAGATGGTTTTGCAGCACGTTTGATGTCAGTGTAGGTTTTGACTTGAGACTGTCGTGCATGAACACGAGCTCACACTGTAGCATCAGTACAAGCAGAGGACCTGGTAGGTAGAATGTCTGAGTTTGTTCTAAGTTGACATCCCAGCAAGAGTTCACTGGGAGGAACACCTGTGGTGGCATGCGGTGTTGTGCGGTAGTGAAGCAAGTCCCTCACCAAAGTTTTCCAGGGTTTTCCTTCCAAGCTTGCTGTATGAACACAATCCTTCAGGACACGGTTCATGTGCTACCAGCGCCATTAGGTTGTGGAAAGTACAAGGAGGTACGAACAGGCTTGATATTCCTGCTTGTGAGGAATTCAGCAAAGGTCAAGGTCAAACTTTATTAAGATCCCTTGCGGGCAATTTGGATGCAGCAAAAATCAGAAACACAACAGACCCATACAATACATACCAAACACTGAGATTACCAAACCAGCAGGTTTCATCAATGTCCTATCTATACTGAATGTAGTTTTCTCAAACAGTATAGGCGTTGTTGTCCCTTTTTACATAATACCTCTGTATGCACATCGAAACACAATCTGTTATCAGTAGTGGTCCCCAGATATTTATAACTATCCACACATTCCACCTTCTCTCCCCTAATAAGGGTAGCCTGGGAAGAATGTGTTTTTGTTCTGAAGTCGATGATCATATCTTTTGTCTTAGACACATTCAACTGCAAACAAGCATCATCACACCATTTCACAAAGTCATTAACCACTGGACCATGACACATTTAATTGTTTTCCAAAAGACTCACGATAACTGTATCATCAGCAAACTTAAAAAAAAAAAAAAACTGTTATTGTGTTGACTTATACAATCATTTGTGTATAAAATATATAATAAAGAAGACAGAACACAGTCTTGAGAGGTTCCTACAGATGTCATCAAGGGAGCTGATAAACTACCATTAACTCTCACTCTTTGAGTTCTGTCACTCAAAGAGAATCCTGGATTCAAAGGTGAGAGATGTAAATTGCACACCATTATCAGTCATAATTTCCACTGGGTTGCCAAACCAGCTAAACATTGTGGCAAGAAAGTCTGTAATGGTATCAGTAGTGACATTACTGGTGAAGGCTATTTCTGGCCACTTACTGTAATAGTCAACTAACGTAAGTGCATATCTGCAATCCCAGGTCCCTAACTCGAATGGTCCAACAATGTCCACTCCAACCTTTAGCCAGGGTGCAGCAGGAAGTGGTACTGGCTGAAGGGGAGGCGTATGTGTTTTGGCACTTTTGTTGTGGGCTTGGCAAAGCTGACATGAAGTGATAGCGGATTGAGGTGAGTGATCCATGCCAGGCCACCAATACAAGTCACGAAGACACTGTTTGGTCCTGACGATACCCTGGTGACCCTGATGAGGTAAGTTAATTAGGGCTCCACGCAGAGATACGGGCACCACTAAACGGTATGAACCTCTAAAGACCAAGCTATCTTGTGCTGCCAGTTCATCCCTGATATGAAAGTATGGTGCCAGCTCAGGTGATAGGGTTTTCTTATTTTTGGGCCAGCCTATAAGTAGTTGCTGTCGCAATGCTGACAGTTCAGGGCAAGCAGCGCATCCTTTGGAGAACTCCTCCAATGAAAGAGCATGGGGTTCAGCTGAGAGGAATGCCACCATGTCGGGTTCAATGGTAGAGTCAGTATCCACACAGGTGAGCAATGGTAGGCGTGAGAGGCAGTCTGCTCTTACATTTTCGGATCCTGCCTCGTAGGATACTTCATAGTTAAAGCAGAGTAAGCGAGTGGACTATCTTACAATGCACATCCCAGCACGGCCCATACCTTTAGTTGCCAGCAAGGTAGTTAGAGCCTGATGATCCGTTTGCAGTGTGAACCATCGGCCCCACAAAAATGTTCGCCACCGTTTCACAGCCCAGATGCAGGCTAGGGCCTCTTTCACCACAATTGAATACTTTCATTCTGCAGTCGAGAGGCAAATGCAACAGTATGCTCAGAGTCGTCGGCATGAATGTTAGTTACGACAGCCCCTAATCCATAATCAGAGGCATCACAGGTTATCAGTGTATGCAGTGCTGGGTCAAAGATTGCTAGAGCTGAGCCGTTTATAATGAGCTCCTTCAATTTCTCAAAGCTTTTCTGTGAGCTCTCAGTCCAACTGAAAACGCTCACATTCCTTAAGCATGCCCTCATAGGCTCCACCTCCGAAGCGTAATTTGGTACGAACCGTGAGTACCAGGACGTCAATCCTAAGAATGAACGCAATTTGGCTGTGTCCGTGGGAGCTGGTGCTTGCAAGATAGCCTGAATATGGCCGTCATTGGGTAACAGACCTTGAGCAGTGATAGTGTGTCACAAGTACGTGTGCACGTGAGACCTGTGTGCTGTAGTGTTGTTAAAACAGTCTGCAGATTGTGATCATGTTCGGCTGCAGTGCGTCCATACACAATCACATCATCTAGATAGTTCTGGACTCCATGAAGGCCTTTCAGTATTGTAACCATCATTTTTTGAAAAGCCGCAGGCGCCAAGGCCTAGCCATAAGGTACCTGACAAAATCGAAACAACCCGTCATGAGTGATGAAAGCCGTCAGATCTCGGCTGTCCTCGTAAAGCATTACTTGGAGGTATGAATTGTTCAGATCGATGCTTAAAAACATTGTGGCTCCCTTTAATTCAGTGAATATGTCCTCTATGTGTGGAAGTGAATGGCTATCGATAATTACTGCTCTGTTCGGCTCCCGCAAATGCACACGAATTTCCGCATTTTTGTTTGTCGTCACCACAATAGGGGACACCCACAGGGAGGCATCCACCCATTCAATGATGCCCTCAGCTTGTAAGCGGCAAAGTTCTTTGGAAACTGCATTAAAGGAAGTCTGTGCAGTTTTTGTTGTAAAAGCTTCACTGACTCTCTTACTTTCACCCAATGTACAAAGCCTTTAGCACAACAAATGTCCTCTGTTGTTGCAGCCATCACTTGTTGCACAATGGTTGGAGATGGGGGTGAGATCAATTCATTTCCAGCAATGTGAATGTTCAGGCCAGCTACTAAATCCATGCCCAGTATAGAAGTGCCTTTCTCCACAACACAGATGCTAGTACTGGCCACTGCATCCCCATAATATACATGAGCGGATAGGCATCCGAGTACAGGCAGTGCCGCTTTTGAGTAAGTCACCAGTTTGCAGAGGACGCTTTCTCCACTAATTGATCCCGGATCATCTCGTGCAATCACCAGAGTTACAGTGTATACTGAGCTCACGTAAAGCAACAACATAATTCTTTACCGATTCATCTAGCCTTTGAGCATGTTGTCTGAATTTGTGTCGTGCGACGATGACATTCGTAGCCGGCTGGATGTTCTTCTAAAGCTTTAAAGGCATCGGTAACAGTCTGACCTGTATTAGGCAGTGTGTAAAAAAATTTTCAACACCTTGGCTCCCAAGCACTGTAGTATTCAATTCAATTCAAATTTATTTGTATAGCGCTTTTCACGATACATATCGTTGCAAAGCAGCTTTACACCAAATTGACATTTTTACAATATATGTAGTAGTAGCTTGATGTACATATGGCAGAGATGTGTGGTAAAGATCAATTAATGATGTAATCAAACAGACAAAGAACACTATAAATTAGTAGTAGAATTCAGTAGTGCTGTATGTTTTCAGGGTTGGCATCATCTGAAGTCCTCTGTGGGGTTGGCATCATCTCATCTTAAGTGTTCTGGATCCACACTGAAGCTTGTGAATTCCTAGTTACCATGGGATGTCAATCCCATGGCAAAAACAAAGAAAAATAGGAACATAATTAGCGTAGCTGCTGTTCAAACTAAGAAAACTAAGAAACTTAGCTCTGTTCAAACCAGAGCTAAAAGATTAATAATGAACATTTGATCAGATATAGCTGCAGGAAAAGTTTATGAGATGCATTATTTGAATGCTTGGGTAAAAAGATGTGTCTTTAATCTAGATTTAAACAAAGAGAGTGTGTCTGAACCCCGAACGTTATCAGGAAGGCTGTTCCAGAGTTTGGGAGCCAAATGTGAAAAAGCTCTACCTCCTTTAGTGGACTTTGCTATCCTAGGTACTACCAACAGTCCAGAGTTTTGTGACCTTAGGGAGCGTGATGGATTGTAGCGTGGTAGAAGACTAGTTAGGTACGCAGGAGCTAAACCGTTAAGTGCCTTATAGGTAAGAAGTGCTATTTTGTAGCTGATGCGGAACCTAATAGGTAGCCAGTGCAGAGACTTTAAAATTGGGGTAATATGATCATATTTTCTTGACCTGGTAAGGACTCTAGCAGCTGCATTTTGGACTATCTGTAGCTTGTTTATTGAAGATGCAGGACAACCACCTAGTTGTGCATTACAATAGTCCAGTCTAGAGGTCATGAATGCGTGAACTAGCTTTTCTGCATCAGAAACCGGTAACATGTTTCGCAGCTTGGCAATGTTTCTAAGATGAAAAATGAAGATGAGAAATATGATTTTCAAAAGACAAGTTGCTGTCTAATATAACACCCAGGCTTTTGACTGTAGTGGAAGTAACAGTACATCCGTCTAGTTGTAAATTGTAAGTCAAAAGATTCTGTGTATTGTTTTTAGGTCCAATAATTAATATCTCTGTCTTACCTGAATTTAATAGCAGAAAATTGTTGGTCATCCAATCTTTTACATTTTTAACACACTCTGTTAACTTTGATAATTCAGAAGTTTCATCTGGTCTTGTTGAGATATATAGTTGAGTATCATCAGCATAACAATGGAAACTAATCCCGTGTTTTCTAATAATATTACCAAGGGGCAGCATGTATATTGAAAATAGTAGAGGACCTAGAACAGATCCATGTGGCACTCCATACTTTACTGGTGATAACTGAGATGACTCCCCATTTAAATAAACAAAGTGGTAACGATCAGAGAGGTAGGATCTAAACCATTTTAAAGCCTGCCCTTGGATACCTGCATAATTTTGTAGTCGATCTATTAGTATGTCATGATCTATAGTGTCGAACGCAGCACTAAGATCAAGTAAAACTAGCAATGAGATGCAGCCTTGGTCTGACGCAAGAAGCAAGTCATTAGTGATTTTAACAAGTGCAGTTTCTGTGCTCGGATGGGGCCTGAAGCCTGACTGAAATTCTTCATAAATATAAATTTTTTGCAAGAATGAGCACAGTTGAGCAGATATAACTTTCTCTAAAATTTTAGACATAAACGGAAGATTAGAAATGGGTCTATAATTTGCCAGTTCACTAGGGTCTAGTTGTGGTTTCTTAATAAGAGGCTTAATAACCGCCAGCTTGAATGGTTTAGGGACGTGACCTAAAGATAACGATGAGTTGATAATATTGAGAAGCGGTTCTTCTGCCACAGGTAACAATTCTTTTAGTAATTTAGTGGGTACAGGATCTAATAGGCATGTTGTTGGTTTAGACACAGTGATGAGTTTATTTAACTCTTCCTGTCCTATAGCGGTAAAGTACTGCAGTTTTTCTTTGGGTGCGAAGAAAGAAGTTGACATATTAGATGCAGTATAATCTACATTGGTTATTACATTTCTGATGTTATCTATTTTATCAGTGAAGAAATTCATAAAGTCATTGCTATTAAACTGTAAAGGAATATTTAGATCAGGTGATGTCTGGTTATTTGTTAATCTAGCCACTGTGCTAAATAAAAACCTTGGATTGTTTTGGTTATTTTCTATGAGTTTGCGGATATGCTCGGCCCTAGCAGCTTTTAAAGCCTGTCTGTATCTGGACATACAGTTTTTCCATGCAATTCTAAAAACTTCCAAGTTAGTTTTTCTCCATTTGTGCTCAAGATTGCAAGTTTCTTTTTTGAGGGAATGGGTATTACTGTTGTACCATGGCGCAATACGTTTTTCTCTAACTTTTTTCAATTTGATGGGGGCAACAGCTTCTAACGTATCGGAGAAGATGGTGCCCATATTGCTAGTCATTTTGTCTAGATCCTGTGTATTAAGGTGTACACAGAGCAGTTGAGATAAATCAGGCAGGTTATTTGTAAATTTATCTTTGGTGGCTGGAACAATAGTTCGGCCAAGACGATAACGCGGAGCCATATAGTTAATATCAGTGATACGCAGCATGCACGACACAAGGAAATGGTCAGAAACATCATCACTTTGAGGTACGATATCTATATCAGTAAGATCAATTCCATGCAATATAATTAAATCTAGCGTATGATTAAAACGATGAGTGGGCCCAGTGACATTTTGCTTGACTCCAAAAGAGTTTATTAGGTCAGTAAACGCAAGTCCTAATGCATCATTTGTATTATCAACATGAATGTTAAAATCTCAGACAATTAGCACTCAAAATTTACCAATAGTTCTGAAAGGAATTCTGCAAATTCTTTTAGGAAATCTGTATATGGCCCTGGCGGTCTATACACAGTAGCTAAAACATCTGGCAGAGTAACATTAAGCAAAAGTATTTCAAATGAATTAAACCTGTATCCTGTTTTCTGAGTAACATTGAGAATATCACTATATATTGTTGCAACACCACCACCACGACTACTCTGATGGGGCTCATGCTTGTAATAGTAGTTTGGTGGAGTAGACCCATTTAGACCAATATAATCATTAGGTTTTAGCCAGGTTTCAGTTAAGCAGAGTACATCAAAACTATTATCTGCGATCATTTCACTCACAATAACTGCTTTGGGTGCAAGTGATCTAATGTTTAGGAGCCCAAGCTTTAAAAATGGTTTCTGTTCGTGTATTTTGATTTTTTCTGGTTTAATTACGATCAGATTTTTTCTAGATCCTGCATTAAATTTATGTTTTGACCTCACTATTCGAGGAACAGACACAGTCTTTATGGATTGGACAGTGCAAGTACTATCATTTAAGCATTCAGAACAAAAGCCATTGTAGCAATCATTCGAGAATGTACTCACTAGTCAAATGGAGCGTAGCATCCTGGAGATGTTATCCGACAGCAGTTCCGCACCGACTCTGCTGGGGTGCAGGCCATCAGCACGGAAAAGCCTAGGACGCTCCGCTCTCTCAGCTCCATCTGCCTCACCAACAGCTCCTGGATCTGCTTCTCCACGGCCTCCAGCTCGAGCTGCAATGAGTGCAGCTCGAACGTGTCCTCACCTGCACTCAAAGGTGGACACAAATTCGCCATTAAAGCAAGTAACAGTGAGTAAACAATGGAAATGTGTGTAAGCAGTGTGTAAACAATGCAAGCAGGATTAGCTGCAACCACGCTGGTGCTGCTAACGGGCTATAAGCTAGCAACTCGGGAAATCAAAACAAAACTAGTGATAACAAAGCAATCCGAATGTTTTAGTTGTAGAATACAATAGGGGGTATATTCACACGTTATAAGAAACGAGAATGATGGTGTATAAAATTGATTTTGAATTGAAAAACAGACAATAAGAAATTAACTTGACGGAGCTCAAACTCTCAAGCGTGCGACCGCAACCAACGACACACTTCCTCTCCTCTGGCCACCGATCTCCCGTAGCATTGATGACGACAAGACAACTTCTTCCAGGTGTGAATTGGTACAGAGGGCTGACCCGGGCATGGCAAGAACATAGGAGGCGTAGGTAAGTGCTGAGTGCTGCCATCCTCGTCACCAAAATGTCGTATTTTGCATTAGTATTAATAAAGAAAACACAGCAGAAACAAACGTGCAGCAACTCAACACTTCATTTCTTTACTCATCTACTTTCTCCACCTCCAGGTCATAAGTGACACTTAGTGGCCACATATTAACATAACATTTTCAGATAACACAACACACTGGCGAATTCAGCAACAAAGTCCTTGCATGGAGGCATAGTAAACGTACTATCAACATTTTGCTTGAAGAACACATTCGTTTGAGCAGGCTGAGCAGAGTTATTAAGACCCAAACGAGCCACCGCCATCTGCAGAATCGAAAGAATGTCATCAGTAGAAGATTGGCCTGCACCAGATGAATGTACAGACCCACTTTTTGAACCACCAGCATTAAAAAGGCTGGAGAGAACATCCTGTGGGGGGCCAGGCAGCATGGCAGGTTCCACCAACTCTTCATCCAGGAAATGTGAATTAGATGCACTTATGGATAGAAGGTCTAAATCGATAGTATCTGGGGGTTGGAAATCAATCTCGTTCACTGAAATGTTCTCTGTAGGCGTGGCTGATACTGGTGGTTGTAAAGACTGAAGCAGATGTTTCGTCTCTGCCATCTCTGAAGAGAGAGTAGCAACAGTCTTTGATAGCGAATTTTCTGTCTGCGGTAAAGATTTCTTTTTGGTCAGCAGAGCGTCAGCAGCCGCTGATGTGCGACGTTTTTGAGAGCGCTGTGGCGCAGAATGCAACTGTGTGAGGCTAGCATAAGAGTTAGGATCTAGCTCTGCAAGACGAAGCGGTCTTTCTGACAGTGGCAGCAATCGTGTCCGTCATCGGGAAGAAGTGTGTAAGGGCACAGTTTGCAGCTCGGTGGAGAGACAGAGATATGAGAGCTGTGTGCCAAAAACAGGTCCTCGGTAGCACCGTAGGAACTCAAAACTGATATAATACATGCACCAAAATATCAAGCGTTGATAAAATCTTCAGATAGAACCGAAAGATTATAAGTGAGAGGAATCACACATGAATTATCAAAATTGCCTTCAGATAGTACAACGAGAGCTTGCACGATGGAAAATATACGTCAAAATCAATGGTAAATAGGTCAGCGGGGAAACGCTACCAAAGTGCAGTCAAAACCAGCCACCAGATAGTACCGTGAGGCACAGGGAATGCCAACACAACAATCAAATGTACACTCACGTAACGAAGAAAGGGAATCCAAAATATCCGATGATAGTGCAGAGCGTGCTGTCACAGCTTGGGAGGATGAATCCTCGCAACTCAGGTAAGCTGCACGGGACAGCGCTAATCAACGACCTATCATAAGCGGGGAAGTGAAAGAGGCTGGGCATTGAGCTTCTGTGGTTCATATCCATATGACTCTATTGGTATTTATTTTCTCGACCTATCTAGCTGACGCAGTGATTATCCACTAGTGCTTAGCACTAGTGGGGGTCCTGATCATCACACCACTTTTATACGCTGCCAAAAATTATCCCATGCTTTCTTAATTTCTCCCTCATTTTGCAGTCTTCCCAACATGCACTCATATGATGCAATTTCAGTCATCCCATCAGTCCAATCTTTCAAATCAGGGGTTTTGGGGCATTTCCAATTGTGTAAAATCATCCTGGCAGCTGTGATACAACCAACATTAATAAGGGTACATGTATTTTTTGCTACATTAGGTACAATTGATTTATCTCTAAGAAGGCATAATTGTGGTTCTACAGGTATATTAAAGCCCAAACACTCAAGTATTCTCACAATTTTATGCCAGAATTGCTGAACAAAGGAGCATTCCCAAATCATATGTAAATAAGTGCCCTCATCTTCCTTACATTTCCAACATATACTATTTCCAGCTATCCCCATCCTGTAAAGTCTAAATGGTGTATAATATTATCTATGTACTATTTTGTAATGGATGAATTTCCCCCTATCTTTCCCTTATGTTCTTACCCACATTAGATAGGATATCCAGCCAGTCATTATCATGAATATTGATCCCCAAATCCTTCTGCCATATTGTTTTCAAGTTATTACAAGTATCTGCATTTACATTGAGCATTAATTTATAACACATAGAAGCCGTTTGGGTTTCACGGGGTAACTTAAGATAGGCATACACAGGGTTATCACTTGCATTAAATTTGTTCCTAACACACTGTCTGATCTGCAGATACTTCGAAAAATTTCCTTGGCCGACAATATTATATATTTATATATTATATATTATATTATATATTATATAAATATGGATTTGAGTGCCATTTAGCTCCAGAGCTTTGCGAAAGAATACTAATGGGATGAAATGGTGAAGCCAGTTTCTGTTCTATTTTGATCCAGTCCAGCTCAGAGTCTGTCTCACTCCAGTGTTTAGCCAGTTTGGCCATTTCAAAAGAGATATTATACATCATCACATCTGGTAATCCAAGTCCCCCCTTCTCCCTTGGGGAAATCAATTTACTCATTTTAATCTGAGGTCTTTTTCCTTCCCACAAAAAAATCCTTGATAATTTTATCATATCTTTTAAAGATAGGGTCTGGAATGTTCACAGGTATCATCATGGATATATAATTGAACTGTGGAGCAATAATCATTCTGACAACATTTACTTTACCCCATAAAGAAAGTTTCAACTGTTCCCATTTGTCCACATTATTTTTTTATCTTTGATAGCAGTGGGTCATAATTCAACATCATTATATCTTCCAAATTCTGAGTTAGCTTAACCCCAAAGTACTTCATACCCTTTGGAATCAATTTAAAGCCACTGTATGGGCATGACATGTTCTAGATATTGGCATAGCCTCAGATTTTTCCTAGTTTATTTTGTGTCCTGACACATCGGAATATAACTGAATAATTCTCATTAATGGAGGTAAAGACTTGAGAGGGTCACAAGATAACAATAAAATATCATCTGCATATAGCATGTGTTCCATCCCCTCCTCTACCCCCCTTACTCCCATAATGTTTGGGTCTGTCCTAATCATAATGGCCAAAGGCTCTAAAACTAATGTGAATAATAACGGGGACAATGGGCATCCCTGACGAGTGCCCCTTTAAATCGTAAAAAACGGAGAAGTCATGCCATTAGTCATTACTGCCGCCCTAGGATTTTTCTATAATAAACTAACCCATGTCCTAAAAATATGACCAAACCTGAAATTCGACAGGGCTGCGGTCAAAAAGCCTCGCTCCACCCTGCCAAAAGCCTTTTCGGCATCTAGGGATATAGCTGAGATCGGGGTGTTCTCTGAAGCATTTAGCCACATCAGATGTGTGAGCCTTCTCACATTATCGTCTGATGACCTTCCCTTGATGAAGCCCACTTGGTCCTTGTGAATTATACCTGGTAGAACCTTCAAAATTGGAGTCAATATATCTACATACTTTTTGTAGTATTCTGATGGAAGCCCGTCTACCCCCAGCAATTTGTCAGGCTTCATAGAGGTTATTGCAGCTTTAACCTCTTCTTGTGTAATAGGAACGTCTAGAGACTCTGATTGCTTAACATTTTAAAAAAATTGTTCACATTTTTCTTCCACACTACCTGATGATGTATATAATTGTTTATAGAACTTCTGAAAACCCTCATTAATTTCCTTTGTCAGTGATACCATTTTGTTCCCTTTCTTAATGGCTGGAATAATGTTAGCAGCATTTTGTTGTTTTAATTGTCTGGAAAGGAGCTTGCCCACCTTTGTAAAACCTAGTCCTTAATCGAAATAATGCATACTCAGCTTTTTTACTGTATATGTCATGTAACTGAAATTTGTATTTACAAATATCCTGATATAAACTATTAGAGTAGAGCCAACTCCTTCTCCATTATACAAATAGTTGCTTCCAAGTTCTCAACCAAGTCTCTTCCTTCCTTTTTCTTTCTTGCAGCTTGAGCAATAAATTTCCCTCTAATATATGCCTTTGAGGTCTCCCATACAGACGCCAACCTATCAGTGCTTCCAATATTCAATTTAAAGAATGAGGTCAGGTCATCAGCCAATAATGTGCTTCCTTAATGAACTGCTCTGCAGACGCACTCGATGTAAACACCCTGTTCTTCCCTTGCCATGTGAAACGGAGTGAGGCTGGATATGCCAGTGTATATCTGACATTGACACTTCTCAGCATCCTCCGGGACACGGTGAATTCCCTTTGTCTTCTGGCCAACTCTCTTGACATGTCAGGGAAGAAGGAAATCTTACATCCATCCCATTCGATCACTCCTTTTTTTCTGGCCGCTTGTAATACTTTCTTCCTAGCTGACGAATGCAGAAACTTAATCAGAACTATTCTAGGTGGTCGATCAGCATCGGGCCTAGGAATGAGAGCGCGAGGCACCCTCTTAATCTCAAATTCTCCATCCGGATCAATTCCCAGTCCCTCCGATAGGATTTTATACACGCACTTGGTCATTCCACCTGCCTCCAGCCCCTCTTTCAGACCGATCATCCTCACGTTGTTGCGGCAGCTCCTGTTTTCTAATTCCTCAGTTCGATTCCACATAACTTCCAGGCGTTTATTGTGCCGCTCACTGTCACTGACAAGCTTTGAGGTGACATCTTTCATGTTAGAGATGCGGCCCTCCGCTTCTTCCTGCCTTTCTTGGATTGCGTTCACTGAATTTTTGAGATCGGTAACAACCTCTTTGATTGATGACACATCTGTCGCCACCCTTTGTAATGTAGAGCTCATTTTACTTATTTTGGATAATAAGTTTTCCATCTTTGAATCTTGATCTTTCCGCTGGGGTGACGGTGACTCGTGTGGGGGCGAAGTCTGTCTTGTTGCCATGTGGCTCATCGAAGTCCCTTTAAAATACCTGGATGTGGAGGTCGACATCTGCTATCTAAGACACCTTTTTATTCCACAAGTATTTAACCTCACCAGGGACCCTAGTTCTAATAGAAATGTGGAGTGGATATGCTCGGATGAGTTGAAAATATTGGTGGGCCTACAGAGCTACACAACTATGCTGCCATCTTCCTCGGCGATCCCACGTGACTCCAAAATCCCATTTTTAAATGTAGGAAAAAATAAGGAAAAGATAATATTCTGCATATTTAGTTCCCCTTAAAGTTCCGCTGTAGTGAAAATCAAGATTTTTATGTTGTTTATTTGTCTATGTGGTGTTTTTAATATGCTTTTAGACAAACCATGTCCCAGTCCATTAATCAACACCATTGCTAAGTATTTTCTCCTTAAAACTGTAGTTTCCCAAAAGCTGTCCCAGAAATGCGGTTTGAAACAGCCCTTTTTTTGCTATGTCACAAAATAAGTAACCAATCACGTCAAAGGATAGATTCCTATCATTAGCATGCAAAATATACCAACAGGATTATCAGCACAAAACCAAATATTAAATAGAGCATATAGAGCATTAAATAGAGCACAACCGGTAGGCGCTAACCGCTAACTTGAAAAATAACCTGCGGTAACAGTGTAGAAGTAGCCCGGAGTCAGACGCACCTCTCCCGCATTGCCGTCTGCACTTCACTCGTATATGCTTGCGGGCGCAAACTGGAATCACAAACTAGGCTGCATTCGAGCCTTCAAGGCATTTTGAGGGCACGACATCCTCAAGTCCCCGTAAGTAACTTTAACAAATGTTACAGTATCTACTGTAGTTATCCGCTAGTAAAAACATCGTTTTATCAGTCATTATCTGTGTTTCGCCATTATATCGCGTTTACTGCAGTTCAGTTAGTGGATCACGTGGCTCTGGCTGGTGTGACTGCGTGGGGGTGGGGCTAATTTGCATATTCATAGATTCACGTATAGTAAATGAGGTAAGGGGGTACAGTTACATTCAAGCTGTTTTAAGGCATGAGAAAATTATTTTCACAAGAAAAAAACATTAAAATATGTAATTTTGATGATCAAAGATCAGTTTTAAGGGATAAAAATTTTGACTACAGGGGGACTTTAAACTTAAGATCCCAGAATGCAAAACAACCTCTCATTTGGAGTTTTTGTCATAACCTTTGGAATTGACAGAGATATCTTGTGTCAGGCTTTCCCTGATCACAGATAATAATGAGATTATTATTTATCTTAAGTTAACGCTGTATATTGAGCAGCGGACAATGTTAAATCAATAAATACAAGATACTAGGGATGTGACGAGATACATCGGATCCCGCAAGATCTTGTGACAATATCCTTGCAAAACATTTTGCAGTGTTTACATTAAAGCTGCACGATTAATCCTTAAAATAATCTTGATTTTACATTTACATTTACATTTATTCATTTAGAAGACGCTTGTATCCAAAGCGACTTACAGGTGGGGAATACATCAAGCGATTTGTCCTAAAGAGGAAAAACGACCTACGAAGTGCTCAAATTACCATATAACAGGCATTGTTCAAATAAGTACAAGCTAGAAAGGGAAAAGAGTAGAATTTTTTTTTTTTTTTTTTATGTCAAGTAGTGTCGAAAGAGATGGGTTTTCAGCAGTCATTTGAAAGTTGTTAGGGAGTTGGCATTCCGGATAGCGGTGGGAAGATCATTCCACCACCAGATTCAAACAACTACATGATCTTATTCCTGAATTACAACGATTTAGCTGTCTATTAGGACTGTTTCACATTGTGAGTGTCAGTGAAGCGTGAGAAGCATGTTTTTTCGCTGCCCATGTTAAAGGAGAAGTCCACTTCCAGAACAACAATTTACAAATAATGTTCTCACCTCCTTGTCATCCAAGATTTTCATGTCTTTCTGTTTTCAGTCGTAAAGAAATTATGTTTTTAGAAAAGCATTTCAGGATTTTTCTTCATATAATGGACTTCATCGATTTTGAACTGTAGTTTAAATTCAGCTTCAAAGGGCTCTAAACAATCCCAACCAAGGAAGAAGGGTCTCATCTAACGAAACGATTGGCCATTTTTTTTGAAAAATAAAAATTTGTATACTTTTTAAGCACAAAAGCGTTGCGTTGACACGACACTACGAATCACGTCTAAGTTCATCGTCTGTGTACTCCGGCTCAAAAAGGTAGAGTATGGCGAAAAACTCCATCTTATTTTCTCCTACAACTTCAGAATCGACCGACATCGTTGTACCTTTTTGTTTGTAAACAGCGCTTGACTTACTTGCACTTCCTTAGTCTCTGAGTGTTCGCTTTGTAAACACTGGGTCTGTAGTTCCGCTTATGTTCCGTGTGACCTTTCAACGTGATTCAATAGTACATAGTGTTGTATAGTACAATAGTACAAGCTTTTGTGCTTAAAAAGTACACTTTTTTTTATTATTTATAGAGCCCTTTGTTTAGAGCCTTGGTTCAGAGCCCTTTGAAGCTCAATTTAAACTGCATTTTGGAAGTTCAAAATCAGGGCACCAATTAAGTCTGTTATATGGAGAAAAATCCTGAAATGCTTTCCTCAAAAACCATAATTTCTTCATGACTGAAGACAGAAAGACATGAACATCTTGGATGACAAGGGGGTGAGGTGAGTAAATTATTTGTAAGTTGTTGTTCTGGACGTGGACTTCTCCTTTAAGGAGAATCAGAGGGTCGGGGTAAATGTGAACGCAGAAAGAGCCTTTTCAACCACATTATAATCATTATTTCTGTGTTACAGACATTTAAATAATAGAAGTATTGGGATAAAAAATATAGTTTGGGTATAACTACTGATTGACTACAGTAGCGATCAAAACGAAAGTATCTTAACATATGTATGTATTGTAATGCTTATCCTCTCCCGCCAGGAGGTGGCGACAACTGCCCGTTTAAAAAAAGTATGTAATTAAATCATTCATTCAGATTTCAATAGTCAAACAAGTCTTAATGGCGTGACAATGACTCCTTCATTACATGTTTTTGTTGTTGTTTGTTTGTTTAAATGAATATGTTTTTAAAAGACATAAGCAATGAACAGTTTGTCAGAACCAGTAAATGCTGGTAAATTACGTTATTTTGTTTAGTTTTCTAATCTTTTTTCTTCAGAATCATGAGAGAATCATGGTCTCCAATTTATTAAAAACAACTGAGATTCTCAATTTATCCAGAATCATGAAGCTCTTGTTTAAATGTTGTTTCATATTGCATGTAATTAATTAAAATGGAAGTTTAATTTCATAAAGTTTTGCATTTTTTTATTCTCAGGTGAATAAAAGACTATTTTCCCTATATATTTCATCATTGAGCATTTTTTAAGAAACGTTTTAAAATCTTGTCTCGTCTCGTGAGATAAGTGTCTCGTCACACTCCTACAAGAAACATATCTAAGGAAAAGTGCATTGTTGGTTGACTCCACCTAGCGTGCAGGCGTGAATTAGCAGAAGGCGAACAATCGATACACGCTCTGTGTGAAAGCACCATTCATCGGCGATTCGACTCGCATTTTCGCATCACGCTCAGAGTGGAAATGGCTTAAGGCAATAAAAAACGTAGTTCATATACATTTAAGGGGCACAGCTTAGGAATGGAGAGCTAGGTGACGACCTTAAACAAAGCATGCAAATGAAGTATTCAGGTAAAGTGAAAAAACAAAACAAAACTATTATACTGTTCTTTGTATATTTACATTTAAGTAGCCTGATATAGCCTTATGAAAAATGCTCATGTGAAAATAGCAGGTGTGGGCAAATATTTTGAAATAAATCAAATTCTACATTTTTACCTGATCTCTATGTCTTTGCTTCAGTATCTAAGGTTAAATGGATAGTTCATTTAAGAATAAATATTCACCATCATTGAACTTCCTCTTAAAACTTGCGTTTCTTTAAACGCAAAAAAAAAAAAAAAAAAAAAAAAAAAAAAAGCTTTTTGTTCTGCTTTTTATCTATTTCAAAAAATTTTGTTTTGAAAATATTGTAGAAATATAAAATACAAAAAAAATATATATATATATTCAGCTGTGGAGAATTATCCTGTCCCTTACAGAAGTTAAATTATTTATTATTAATTATTAATTTTACCTTTTATGTTATGTAAATTGTCCCATTTTTTCTCTCTCTCTCTCTCTTTTTAGGCTACAGAACAAAAATGGCCGCAAAAAGCATAATGCAAAATTTGCGTTTAAATTTAGTTTTGCTGGGAAGAGCAGAAGTTGGGAAAAGTTCAACAGGAAACACAATACTAGGACGAGAAGCTTTCACATCAAGGAGAAATTCCACTTCTGTCACACACAGTGTTGCTGTTGAAATCGGTAATATTTGTGGATTGCCAATCGCAGTTTATGACACACCAGGATTCCCTGATACAGAGCTGAGTAAGGAAGATCTTTGGAAATATGAAGACATTTTTCAGAAATGTGAATCAGGCCTGTGTGCCTTTTTGCTGGTCCTCCAGGCTAACAGATTCACTCGAGAAGATCAGGAAGCTCTGGAGAAGATTGAAGAGCTTCTGGGAGCAAAGCGTATTCAAAACACCTGGATTCTCTTTACTAGAGGGGATGAACTGAAAGAAGAAAACAAGACCATAGATAAAGTCATCAAAGAAACTAAATACTTGAAGTACTTAAATCAAAAATTTGAGGGCAGACACCACGTGTTAAACAACAAAACAGAAGAACCTGCAGACCAAGTGAATTCTCTGATATCTAAAGTGTTACAAAGAAACATAGAGATTTGTAAGTGTTTTTTATGTCTACTCACATTAGGCACAAAAAGGCTTCATTGCTTATTAATTTGTTATTTCCTTCAGTCATTCATTCATTTCTGTCACAATATCTGTCGGTTTTTCACCAATGGAGTTTAACAGTAAAGGAAAACATTTACTTTTTTTTTTTGACATGAATACAAAAAGAGTAGTTTACATTTTAATTTGTGAAAATGTAACAAACCAAAACAGTTTTAGAGATTCAGTAGCGGTGATATCAACTTTATTTGAATAAAGATTTAATGTATATTTACAGTATAATATCAGAAATTAACAAGTTATTGAAGTTTACTACATTATATTGTAGTTAACATAATATCCATACACAAAGTACATTTTAAGGTAAAGCGTCGATGTGATCTGTTTTCTTTTTTCCCATACAGTGCCAAAACAACCACAGCAAAGAATTACCCTCAGTCCAACCCCTCATGATAAACTAGATACAGCTGATGCCAGTCTCTCATCCAAAAGGATTGTTCTTCTGGGTAAAAGTGGTGTTGGGAAGAGTGCAGCTGGAAACACAATACTTGGAAAGCAAATGTTTAAGTCTGCAGTTGGCTCAAATTCAGTAACATGTGAATCCTCAGTGGAACACACCACTGTTTCAGGCAGATCTGTGTCTGTAGTCGATACTCCTGGATTCTTTGATACACAGATGAGCTCTGAGCACTTATTAATGGAGATAGCAAGAAGTGTTTATTTATCCAGTCCTGGACCTCATGCTTTTCTCATAGTGTTTCCAGTTAACAGATTCACTAAACAAGAAGAAGAGATTCCTCAAATAATTGAGATGTTGTTTGGTGAGGAGGTGTTAAAATATGCCATAGTTCTCTTCACTCATGGAGATCAGCTAGAAGGAAAGTTCATAGAGACACTAATTAATGAGAACAGTAGATTAAAACATCTAGTAGATCAGTGTGGAGGCAGATATCACGTCTTCAACAATAAAGAAGAGAATAACAGAGAGCAGGTGAATGATCTACTGCATAAGATTGACACAATGATAGAGCAGAATGGAGGAGGACATTACAGTAATCAGATGTATGAAGATGCTCAGAGGTTCAGACGAGGGAAAGAGATTCAGAATGTGAGAAGGCAGACAGAGCAGAGAATAAGAGAAGAGATACAGCATGAGAACAGTGTGAGACGACAAGAAGAGGAGAAACAAAGACAAGAAGCAATTGAAAGAGTAAGAAAGGAGACAGAGAAGAGACTCAGAGCAGAATTTGAACCTCAGAGAATTGAACTACAAAGACTTAAAGCAGAGAGAGAGAGAGCTATAGAATGGAGAAAACAGGAGAACCAAAGACGAGAAGAGATTGAGAGAGAAGAAAGAATCAGAGCACAGATTGAGCTTGAAAATAATGTGAGACGACGTCAACAAGCGGAGAACCAAAGACGAGAGGAGATTGAGAGAATCAGAAGTCAGACAAAAGAAAGAATCAGAGCAGAGATTGAGCATGAGAATGTGAGACGACGTCAACAAGAAGAGAACCAAAGACGAGAGGAGATTGAGAGAATCAGAAGTCAGACAGAAGAAAGAATCAGAGCAGAGATTGAGCATGAGAATAATGTGAGACAACGTCAACAAGAGGAGAAGCAAAGACGAGAGGAGATTGAGAGAGTCAGAAGTCAGACAGAAGAAAGGATCAGAGCAGAGATTGAACATGAGAATAATGTGAGACAACGTCAACAAGAGGAGAACCAAAGACGAGAGGAGAACGAGAGAATCAGAAATCAAGCGAACCAGAATGAAGAAAGAAGTGGATTTATGAATTTCTTTTCCAAATATTGGAAACATTTTTTAATGGGTGTTGCGGCTAGTGCTATAATTGCTGGAGCTGCTGTTGGTGGAGCTGTTGGGGGAATTGTTGGTGGAGTTATTGCCTTTCTTGTTTAAATGCAAGCATTTTATTCAAATATCTGTTTTATGAACTTGTTCATTGTATACTTCTATGCATATATTTTAAGTATCCCGGAAGCTAATATCAAAACAAGATTAAATGTAGGTTGAAGGGATGATTCACAATATGTAATGAAGAAATTAATCCAGACATTTGATCAGAATTTCACGTTTGTTGCAAGTTCTTATCTGTCATTTATATGTGTAGTGTGTAATTAGAAATGTTTCCTTGAGAAAAGGAAACAATTTGTTACAAATGCAACGAATTCTAAAGAAAAACAAAATACACTCTTTTTATTCCCTTCGTTCTTTTTTTCTCTTTTCTGTACTAGTATAATCAATGCATTACTCAGCATGTACTTCATAAATATAAAATAAATTCTTAAAAAAAAAAAAAATCAATCAATGAATCAATAAAAACAATCTTCAGTCTTATTTAAAATGACTGACTCTATTTAGCTTTTAGAGTAGTGAAATCTAACAATTTTTCAGACTGTATTGTTAATGATTGCTCAGTATTTCATACAATTTCGAAAAATATTGTTTGCGTATTATTAGTGAAATTGTGTTTGTCTACTGGGATTTATTAATAGCCAAAGCAATTAAAGAACGTTTAAAGAAAAAAAGCCAGGTTTGAAAAACCTTACTAAGATTTATTTTTAACTTAAGATAATCTTTAAGCCGACTTGCAGGAACATAATTTTAATGTGTAAATAAATTATTTAGACTGTATTCAATCTTATTTTCATACTGGTAAGTACTGGGAATATTTGCTAGCACAGCTATTTTTAAGATGCCCTTGATAATCAATATTTGTCAATAGTGTGATGCTTTACTGGTTTAGTTATATTTTCTTATTTTTTCTATATATTTATTTAATTTTGAACAAGCATATGTAAATTAAAGCTGCAGTCTGTAACTTTTTTTTTTGGTTAAAAATGAACGTCCTTAACCCTCTGGTTGTGTTTGGGTCAAATTGACCCGAAAATACTAGTTAACGTTATCTGACTTTGTTCACACAGGGTATAAGTACTTCTCTGAAATTTTTTTCGAATTTTCGGAATTTTTGTTTCATTTAGTCACACTTGTGGTGTTTCTGGTCAAAAATGACCGGACTCCAAACAACTGCTCATACAGTGGGGCAAAAAAGTATTTAGTCAGCCACCAATTGTGCAAGTTCTCCCGCTTAAAAAGATGAGAGAGGCCCGTAATTTTCATCATAGGTATACCTCAACTATGAGAGACAAAATGAGAAAAAAAAAAAAAAAATCCAGAAAACCACATTGTCTGATTTTTAAAGAATTTGTTTGCAAATTATGGTGGAAAATAAGTATTTGGTCAATAACAGAAGTTCATCTCAATACTTTGTTATATACCCTTTGTTGGTAATGACAGAGGTCAAACGTTTTCTGTAAGTTTTCACAAGGTTTTTACACACTGTTGCTGGTATTTTGGCCCATTCCTCCATGCAGATCTCCTCTTGAGCAGTGATGTTTTGGGGCTGTCGCTGGGCAACACGGACTTTCAACTCCCTCCAAAGATTTTCTATGGGGTTGAGATCTGGAGACTGGCTAGGCCACTCCAGGACCTTGAAATGCTTTTTACGAAGCCACTCCTTCATTACCTGGGCGGTGTGTTTGGGATCATTTTCATGCTGAAAGACCCAGCCACGTTTCATCTTCAATGCCCTTGCTGATGGAAGGAGGTTTTCAATCAAAATCTGACAATACATGGCCCCATTCATTCTTTCCTTTACACGGATCAGTCGTCCTGGTCCCTTTGCAGAAAAACAGCCACAGAGCATGATGTTTCCTCCCCATGCTTCACAGTAGGTATGGTGTTCTTTGAATGCAACTCAGCATTCTTTCTCTTCCAAACATGACGAGTAGAGTTTTTACCAAAAAGTTCTATTTTGGTTTCATCTCACCATATGACATTCTCCCAATCCTCTTCTGGATCATCCAAATGCTCTGTAGCAAACTTCAGATGGGCCTGGAGATGTACTGGCTTAAGCAGGGAGACAAGTCTGGCACTACAGGATTTGAGTCCCTGGCGGTGTAGCATGTTATTGATGGTAGCCTTTGTTACTTTGGTCCCAGCTCTCTGCAGGTCATTCACTAAGTCCCCCTGTGTGGTTCTGGGATTTTTGCTCACCGTTCTTGTGATCATTTTGACCCCACGGGGTGAGATCTTGCGTGGAGCCCCAGATCGAGGGAGATTATCAGTGGTCTTGTATGTCTTCCATTTTCTAATAATTGCTCCCACAGTTGATTTCTTCACACCAAGCTGCTTACCTATTGCATATTCAGTCTTCCCAGCCTGGTGCAGGTCTACAATTTTGTTTCTGGTGTCCTTTGACAGCTCTCTGGTTTTGGCCATAGTGGAGTTTGGAGTGTGACTGTTTGAGGTTGTGGACAGGTGTCTTTTATACTGATAACGAGTTCAAACAGGTGCCATTAATACAGGTAACGAGTGGAGGACAGAGGAGCCTCTTACAGAATTTACAGGTCTGTGAGAGCCGGAAATCTTGCTTTGTAGGTGACCAAATACTTATTTTCTACCATAATTTGCAAATAAATTCTTTAAAAATCAGACAATGTGATTTTCTGGATTTTTTTTCCCCTCATTTTGTCTCTCATAGTTGAGGTATACCTATGATGAAAATTACAGGCCTCTCTCATCTTTTTAAGTGGGAGAACTTGCACAATTGGTGGCTGACTAAATACTTGTTTAATACTTGTTTGCCCCACTGTATGTATGTATATATATATATATATATATATATATACATATCTATTTATATATATATATATATATATATATATATAGTGATGGGAGGCCCTGCAGTAAGTCATAGCCCCGGGACCCAGTGAGGTCTTAATGCGGCCCTTACCCCAGGTGAAAACAATGTGCAGTTCCAAAACTGCACATTGTAAGATAAGTAAAATTGTTTAGTAAGATAATCTTAAGAACATCTATAGTGTACTCTGATGTGCTGTTTTGCACTATTGATAGGCCCTATAAACTAAAATGTGCTTTTAACACACTATGTATTAAAATGATGTATGTATTTCCATTACCATCACCCCGTTTGCCAAAATTAATTCTGCCTTGCTGCTTAATGTCCTTAAGGAGTTAAATTTGTTTT
>NC_066871.1:44507430-44574429 GCF_022985175.1 Labeo rohita
CTGTACTATCACAATCTTCATTAAGTTTAAGATAAAATTAATCAATCAAAAAAATATTCTACTTAAACAAAATCATAATCTTTCATAATCAGAGTATTCAGATTATGTCATCAAAAAAAGTTAACGTACCTCTGACTTCGCTGAAGTGTCCTCCTGGGCTTGAGTTCACGGCACCATGTAAACACCGTCGGCACGCTTCCCTGTTTCAGTCGATTTAAACCGGTGAGCGATCGAACAATGCAGTCCTGAGTAAAATGTTTGGAGCACACCCTCGTGTTGTCTGTAATCTTGTGAGAGAATCAGTTATTTAGCGTGAGTTTGATAAATGGCATCTCAAACGTGTGTTACATGGAAAGCTAACGTTATCGTTAGCTAACTAATGTTATTTTGCTTAACTTACCTGAAAATGAGGTCCAATATCCCTTCTTATTTTAACTATCCATTCACGACAGGCTTTTGGGTCACTCGGAAAGCGATGAAAGGATAATTTTTTATCGCTGTCTTTATGCTGATAAGATGTACAACCTGGTACACAACAATAAGCCATCACCTTCGCAGCTCTCCGGTGATTCAAGGCGCTACTTCCGGCTTTCTTCCCACCGGAGCCTCGCTTTCGAATTCAATATGGCGGCCGCGTGAAATCAGCCTATGCAGCTGTGCCAATTCTGCTGCTGCGCTGTGCTTCACAATCTCACTCTTCTCAATGGGGATGTCGTTGAGCCAGAGGATGAGAAAGACCATGAAGACACACCACTGAACCCCACAACCTTGAGGCAAAAGCAGGAGAACATGTGCGGGACAATCTGGCGATTACTGTGTCTGCTCGACTACCTGTGAAACATTTAAACAGAGTAAAACATTTTACAATTCATGTTGTCAGCATTCCATTTCTTGCCAAATTTCATTTCATGTTTACACTCACATGCTAATTTTTGTTGTAGCTCTATTACTTTTGAAGTGGGCTAAACTGCTGAACTGGTAAGCAGAAGGTTGCTGGTTCGCAACTATCTGAGCAAGGCTCTTTTCTCCAGAGGATTGGGGGTCCCTGTAATAAGAGCAAGTAAGTCACTTTGGATAAAAGTTTCATGACTTTATTTGTTGATGCTTTTTGACCGTCTGAAAGTCGGCCTCCATTGACTAATACTGTATGAACAGAAACTGGCAGAACAGAATCACATCCTCAATGTCTTTTAGTCTTTTTCTAGATGCTCTCACTGGCTCTGAGCTCACTGAGGATGAAGAGGCCACAGCAGTAATGGCAGGTGGAGTGATGGAGGATCTCATCCATGGCACCAGACCATTGTCAGGATGCTGCTGTGGATTTCTCCTTTCTCACTGCTCACACCAATGTCTGCAGACATTTCAGATCATACAAAGAAGCACAAAGCATTCATTTTAACTTTTTTCTTTCTTTATTTTTACAGTAATGTAAAAATTTTTGATTTCTGTATTAAGTAACAAAATGATCTTACATTATATTTTTGTTTCAGGTCTTCCTTTCTTCCCACAAATGCTGCCGTCACCTGTTCCACCACAAAAGATCTGCAGAAAATGCACAGAATCACAAATCAAAAGTGCTGTAATAACTCTGTTTGACATTACAATAAATAAAATAAAGTACAACTTAAGATTTAAAAGATGTTTTATTCATTTATGTAATGTATACTCACTGGCAGCCTTTGGCAGCATTCCTTCATCAGTCACTCTTCACCGGATAAACACACGTGTCTCATCTGTCCCTATAGCATCCAGACATGATTCAGTTACCTCTGTGAATCAATTCTGCATTTACATGTTGAGGTAGTTGCTGATGTGTTAACTGGCTTTTTATCCAACACAAATGCTCCTCAATTTATCAACTGTAATGGACAAATGAAACAGATAAACTCATGTTTAGTTATGTACATGTGTTTATTTACACTATTTACATTTAACTACAGCAGTGTTGACAGCAGTGAATTCTACATAATAAGCACACATAACAAACATCACTCAGATGTCTGTTTCATGTTGTGATGTGCTCATCTGCAGTTCTCTTACAACACTTTACTGTCAGTTAGGGATGTAACGGTATGAAAATGTCCTATCATGATTATAGTGACCAAAATTATCATGGTTATCAGTATTATCACGGTATTGATAAAATGTGCTGGAAGTGTTTGAAAAGTACTGACACATAAATTACTTAAAGTTTTACATTTAAAAATTAACAAACAACAAATAAAATGACTTTTTGTTTACCTAATTAGTAAAGCAATAAAAGTACCAATGATGTCAGGATTTTAAATGACAACATGACTGACAACCTATATGGCATGTTCAAATATCTAAAGTAAATGATCAAATAAAGCTTTGAGAACGTTTCATAAAAGGCAAACCTCACATTTCAGCCTTTAAATAAAGAAAGGAGTTAAGTCAAAATAATAACTGATTAAGAAATGACTATATGTTTGTTTTTTGTTTTTTTTTTTGTTTGTTTGTTTGTTTATCTGCTCCATAAATCTTATCTAACTTATCTGAATTGTATCTGAATCCACATAAGCTTGTTTTGCATCAACTGGTGAAAATATAGGCTACAGCAAGGGCATGACAATTCGGTCTGTTTATTTTTTATTTTTTATTTTTTTTTTTGGCCAGACAAAAACTGCACACAAGCTGAATGTAAATGTAAGTATCTGTAAATCCTCTGTATGACACTAGATGGCGCTTAAGGAAAAGCTGATTACAGCTGTTTCCATGAACTTTGTGGATAAAGCAGTATTGCGATCAAGATCACTACTTTAGATATTACTTGGAGTAAAGATGAAAACAAAATGACATCAGAATCTTTTCTGAAGACAATCAGAACCTTAAGAGGTACATTCAAATAATTCATTCATATATTCATTCATTTGTATTATTCCCGATTTATGTTTCTGTCGGTGGGCAACCCCCAATTGCAAAGTGAAACGCACGGACTGCAAATACATTAGTTACCAAATACAAACATTTTTTCTGTGAGAGTTGCGCTTCACTAAATAAAAGGAATAAATACCAGTTTACAATAAGCACTTATTCGCGCGTACACAGGACAAAGTTTGAGGACGCATATGTAATATCTGAGGGAGCGAATTAAGAGCCATGATCACTATATATTTAGGAGAGCAAACCCGCTGCAATCCGAGAAATTCGTGCCGGCACCCTCTTGTATTGCAATAATGCACTCTTTGCATTTGCTAGTTTGCGGTTTGATATTCGGATTTCTTTTGGCTATAAATACACAACGCGCTGTCATAAACATGCAAATAATCCCGAATGTGGTTCTCCATGATTTGTGAATTCTGGTGATGATGTGCCTTTTGGCCGAAATTTTATTTTATTTTTTCGACTCTTAATTTTATAATGCTTATAGCCCCGAAAGTTGGAAACTTAGCAGACTGAAACCAGTGTCATGTGAACCAGCTTGATCTGTGAATTTTTTCACAGCAAAGCTCTTGTCCGTAACCCCCTTGGTAAGTCCGCTATAGTAAGGAATGTGAAAAATATGCGCTCTTCATGTTTAACGTATTTTGCCATTAAACACGCAGACTGCTCAAATACAAAAACATTGTTTTTAAGTCAAACTCGATTTGTGAAAACTTTCACAATCGCTATTTATTGCGTAACAGTGTTCCTAATGCTCTGCTCTCTTTTTCTTCTATCAGTACTGGTCAGCTGACCCTTCACCGAGTCATATTATTCACTATTCTGATCTGTGAAAACTTTCACAGTTCAGTACTGGTCAGCTGACCCTTCCCTGAGTCATATTATTCACTATTCTGATCTGTGAAAACTTTCACAGTTCAGTACTGGTCAGCTGACCCTTCCCTGAGTCATATAAATCACTATTCTGATCTGTGAAAACTTTCACAGTTCAGTACTGGTCAGCTGACCCTTCCCTGAGTCATATTATTCACTATTCTGATCTGTGAAAACTTTCACAGTTCAGTATTGGTCAGCTGACCCTTCTGTGAGTCACTAACATCACTATTCTGATCTGTGAAAACTTTCACAGTTCAGTACTGGTCAGCTGACCCTTCCCTGAGTCATATAAATCACTATTCTGATCTGTGAAAACTTTCACAGTTCAGTACTGGTCAGCTGACCCTTCCCTGAGTCATATAAATCACTATTCTGATCTGTGAAAACTTTCACAGTTCAGTACTGGTCAGCTGACCCTTCCCTGAGTCATATTATTCACTATTCTGATCTGTGAAAACTTTCACAGTTCAGTATTGGTCAGCTGACCCTTCCCTGAGTCACTAACATCACTATTCTGATCTGTGAAAATATTCACAGTTCAGTACTGGTCAGCTGACCCTTCCCTGAGTCATATAAATCACTATTCTGATCTGTGAAAACTTTCACAGTTCAGTACTGGTCAGCTGACCCTTCCCTGAGTCATATAAATCACTATTCTGATCTGTGAAAACTTTCACAGTTCAGTACTGGTCAGCTGACCCTTCCCTGAGTCATATTATTCACTATTCTGATCTGTGAAAACTTTCACAGTTCAGTATTGGTCAGCTGACCCTTCTGTGAGTCACTAACATCACTATTCTGATCTGTGAAACTTTCACAGTTCAGTACTGGTCAGCTGACCCTTCCCTGAGTCATATAAATCACTATTCTGATCTGTGAAAACTTTCACAGTTCAGTACTGGTCAGCTGACCCTTCCCTGAGTCATATTATTCACTATTCTGATCTGTGAAAAAATTCACAGTTCAATTTGGGTCAGAATAGTGATGTACATGAATCAGGAAATGGTCAGCTGACCAGTACTGAACTGTGAAAGTTTTCACAGATCAGAATAGTGATTAATATGACTCAGGGAAGGGTCAGCTGACCAGTACTGAACTGTGAAAGTTTTCACAGATCAGAATAGTGAATAATATGACTCAGGGAAGGGTCAGCTGACCAATACTGAACTGTGAAAGTTTTCACAGATCAGAATAGTGATTAATATGACTCAGGAAAGGGCCAGCTGACCAGTACTGACCTGTGAATATTTTCACAGATCAGAATAGTGATGTTAGTGACTCAGGGAAGGGTCAGCTGACCAGTACTGAACTGTGAAAGTTTTCACAGATCAGAATAGTGATGTTAGTGACTCACAGAAGGGTCAGCTGACCAGTACTGAATTGTGAAAGTTTTCACAGATCAGAATAGTGATGTTAGTGATTTAGGGAAGGGCCAGCTGACCAGTACTGACCTGTGAACATTTTCACAGATCAGAATAGTGATGTTAGTGACCCAGGAAAGGGTCAGCTGACCAATACTGAACTGTGAAAGTTTTCACAGATCAGAATAGTGATTAATATGACTACGGGAAGGGTCAGCTGACCAGTACTAACCTGTGAAAGTTTTCACAGATCAAAATAGTGATTTACATGACCCACAGAAGGGTCAGCTGACCAGTACTGAACTGTGAAAGTTTTCACAGATCAGAATAGTGATGTTAGTGACCCAGGAAAGGGTCAGCTGACCAATACTGAACTGTGAAAGTTTTCACAGATCAGAATAGTGATTAATATGACTACGGGAAGGGTCAGCTGACCAGTACTAACCTGTGAAAGTTTTCACAGATCAGAATAGTGATGTTAGTGACTCACAGAAGGGTCAGCTGACCAGTACTGAATTGTGAAAGTTTTCACAGATCAGAATAGTGATGTTAGTGATTTAGGGAAGGGCCAGCTGACCAGTACTGACCTGTGAACATTTTCACAGATCAGAATAGTGATGTTAGTGACCCAGGAAAGGGTCAGCTGACCAATACTGAACTGTGAAAGTTTTCACAGATCAGAATAGTGATTAATATGACTACGGGAAGGGTCAGCTGACCAGTACTAACCTGTGAAAGTTTTCACAGATCAAAATAGTGATTTACATGACCCACAGAAGGGTCAGCTGACCAGTACTGAACTGTGAAAGTTTTCACAGATCAGAATAGTGAATAATATGACTCAGGGAAGGGTCAGCTGACCAATACTGAACTGTGAAAGTTTTCACAGATCAGAATAGTGAATAATATGACTCATGGAAGGGTCAGCTGACCAGTACTGAACTGTGAAAGTTTTCACAGATCAGAATAGTGATTTATATGACTCAGGGAAGGGTCAGCTGACCAGTACTGAACTGTGAAAGTTTTCACAGATCAGAATAGTGAATAATATGACTCAGGGAAGGGTCAGCTGACCAGTACTGAACTGTGAAAGTTTTCACAGATCAGAATAGTGAATAATATGACTCAGGGAAGGGTCAGCTGACCAGTACTGATAGAAGAAAAAGAGAGCAGAGCATTAGGAACACTGTTACGCAATAAATAGCGATTGTGAAAGTTTTCACAAATCGAGTTTGACTTAAAAACAATGTTTTTGTATTTGAGCAGTCTGCGTGTTTAATGGCAAAATACGTTAAACATGAAGAGCGCATATTTTTCACATTCCTTACTATAGCGGACTTACCAAGGGGGTTACGGACAAGAGCTTTGCTGTGAAAAAATTCACAGATCAAGCTGGTTCACATGACACTGGTTTCAGTCTGCTAAGTTTCCAACTTTCGGGGCTATAAACATTATAAAATTAAGAGTCGAAAAAATAAAATAAAATTTCGGCCAAAAGGCACATCATCACCAGAATTCACAAATCATGGAGAACCACATTCGGGATTATTTGCATGTTTATGACAGCGCGTTGTGTATTTATAGCCAAAAGAAATCCAAATATCAAACCGCAAACTATCTTTACTGCGGTATAAAACCAAAACGCCAAAAACTGCTTCAAATGAAGGATGAAAATGAGAATTGAGTCGTAAAAGCTGCAACCCATTTCTTATTGCTTAAAATGAACGGAGACTATCTCGTGTTTTTCCGTGCGTGCTCGATCATTTCCGTGGGGATCGGTGCCTATGCCATTAGCACCCTTTTAAAACATCCCAGCTTTTCCGTCGTCTTTTCACACAAAACAAAACTACTCTGCGTGCCGTGCACAGATGAGACTGTTACTTAACTGTGCTTTATGCTGTTGCTGGACAGTATTTTATTTATCATCAGTTGTTCAAATCGTGGTAATCGAATACGTTTTTAATGATAATTAAAATATGAAACGGTAAAACTAACCGTGGGGAATTTTATCATGATTTATCTTCATCCCTACTGTCAGTTGTTAAATAAACATTTAGTAATCTAAGATGTATGTGGCTTATGTAAATCCATTTTGTTGACGTACGTGTGCTTACTGGAGCTCTACTGTTTGCTATACACAATTAAACGTGTTTTTTTACAGCAAAATTACAATATAATATAACGTTACTGTCTAGGAACCGTGTTTTGGTTTGCAATACTCACATTTGTAAACACCCTTGTCGCGGTTGTCAGTCACGTTTGATGATGAGGTATTGCTCTTGCTCTTGGGATTGAAAAGTATCCACTGATGAACACTCCAGAATCTGGGTTTAAACAGTAGGACATCCGGGGATTTCTCGCCTACTCTTTTAGCTTTCGAATGTACTTCTTTCTTCACGTACTCTTTTTTCCTACTATATAGTGGGTAAGTAGGCATAATAGAACGCAAATTAAGTGTACGTACATCCGAATCTCGCGAGAATGAGTGCACTCGCCTAGTAATTCTCGCCTACTCTTTTATGAACACTAAAGATTCAAACATACTCATTCGCTCGCCTACTGCTTTTTGCCTACTATATAGTAGGGAAGTATGTGGTTCCGAACGCAGCCACAGAATATGTGTTTTCAATTAAACACATACTTCATTTAAAAGTAGACATTCCAAGCTTTCTATAGACATATCTCTGGTGTTTGTGTGTCATGCATTCACTGAGTTTTAGTTCATTTTAGTGACGCATTTCAACTGGATATTCACAGAGACTGAGAAGACTGAAATGACACCCTGTATATTTTCTTTATTTACAAAAACCACAAACATTTGTTGATATGTTGAGCATACACAAATAAAAGTAAACTTTCTACAGATTCAGGTGATGTATTACTTTTATGTGTCCAATTAAAATTGAGGGAGCAATTCAAGTTCTTTTTGCTGACATCTGGAAAATATGCGAGTGCTTCCGCTGGCGGGTTAGCCGACCCCAGGACGTTAAACGACTACATGTATACGTCTGTCGCGCCGTCACCAGTTCCCAGCACGCAGTCAACATGAGCACCCTCACCTGAGTACTAATGCAACACACCTGTGGACACTGATTACTCACCCTTCATATACTCACCTCTGGAAATCACTCGTCTGCTGGTCTCGAGGTTACTACCTGGATGTTTTCTCAGCTCCTGTTCTGTCTACCTGCTCGTTGTCATCGAGGGATTACGTCTGCTCTCCGCACTCTGTCAAAGGGAAGTGATCTTTGTGAACAGCTTTTAATCTGGTGGACGTTCAGAGTTACTCACAGAGGGAACTTTATATAGATTCTAACTCTCATCTTTTCTCCAATGAACACGCTAAGGTGGCATTCATTATATCCTTGCTCTCTGGTTGCGCTCTACAATGAGTGGAAGCGATCTGGAGCTCAAAAAGCCCTGCTCTAAGTTTGCTGGAGGCTTTTATTTCCCACTTTCGCAAAGTGTTTGGCCAGGCGATCACAGTAGTATCTGTTCACGAGGAGCTCCTCCGTCTATGCCAAGGAGGAGTCCTCTATTCATGAATACACTTTGCATTTCAGATCTCTCACAGCCACCAGTGGATGGAATGAGACGGTGTTGCTGGCAGCCTATCGTTGTGGTTTACAGCCTCGTCTCAAACAGCAAATGGTCATCTACGAAGACACTGGTGGTTTGGAGATGTTCATCCGGAAATCATCTGCTCTCCACCGGTCCTGTACGCCCGCCACGCAAATCGGTGAGTGCTATTCAGCTTACTCCATCAGTAGTATCCATTCCACACATAAATGCTTCCCTGATTTTTGGATCATCTGCCATCTCAGTTAAGGTGTTGGTGGACTCCGGAGTGTCTGGGAATTTTGTCTTCTCCCGCTGTCTGGAGAGATACCGCTTGCCCAGCCAACCCTGTGCCACACAGTACCAGATCACCACCATCCAGGGACACCCACTGGAGGATGGGAGAGTGTGTCGGCGAACACCTGAGCTGGAGCTGCGAATGAGATGCTTTCATCATGAGCACTTAACTCTCCTCGTCTTACAGAAGTCCATCGTGGATGTTGTGTTGGGTCGACCCTGGCTCATTCAGCACGCTCCAGATATCAACTGGCAAAGCGGTGAAATCCAACGCTGGAGTGAGAGGTGTCAACTGTCCTGTCTCAGAGATGTACCAACGTGACCTCCTGCCTTGAGTGTCTGCTCTACCACAGTGGAGAGTCCCAGCGTTCCCACCGTTGTCAAAATCTCACCTGAGTACTCTGACTTCCACAATGTTTTCAGCAAAGAGGCAGCTACTCAACTCCCCCCCTCATCGCAAATGAGACTGTTGCATTGAGCTAATCCCCGGAGCTAAACTGCCTAAAGGACATGTTTATCCTTTATCACTTCCCGAACGAGCCGCCATGGAGGAGTACATTCAAGAGGCCCTCAAACAGGGATTTATTCGACCGTCCACCTCACCTGCCACCTCAAGTTTCTTTTTCGTAGCCAAGAAGGATGATGGACTCCACCCCTGTATAGATTACCGTGCGCTGAACCAAGCCACCGTCAAATTCACATACCCACTGCCACTTGTTCCTGCTGCGCTGGAGGAGCGCGGATTTTCACCAAGCTGGTTTCGCGTAGCGCATACAACCTCATCCGCATATGCATACGCAAGGGCGATGAGTGGAGGACCGCCTTCATAACCCCAACAGGGCACTATGAATACCGGGTCATGCCGTATGGGCTTGCGAACTCTCCTTCTATTTTTCAAAACTTCATGAACGAGATCTTCCGGGACATGCTCCATCAATTTGTCATCATCTATATCGATGATATCCTCATCTACTCACGCAACCCCAATGAACACTTCCACCATGTCAGGAGAGTGCTGCAGAGACTCCGGGAACAACATCTTCTCCTCAAGGCTGAAAAATGTGAGTTCAACTTGACCACCATGCAGTTCCTCAAATGGACCAGAAAAAAGTCCAAGCAGTAGCTGACTGGCCTCAACCTCAAACAGTCAAAGAAATACAGAGATTCCTGGGATTTGCCAATTTTTATCGTAGATTTATAAAGAACTACAGCCTGCTTTCAGCCGCCCTAACGTCACTTCTTCGAGGTACAAAAAAATACTCTTACCTGGACCCCCGCTGCTGAAACTTCCTTCCAGCGGCTTAAGGAAGCCTTCACCTCAGCTCCTATCCTCCGCCATCCGAATCCTGACCTTGTTGAAGTGGACGCCGCCAACTTAGGAGTTGGGGCCGTACTGTCACAAGCAACGGGTGAACCTCCTGTAATCCATCCGTGTGCCTACTTCTCCAAAAAATTGACTCCCGCTGAACAAAACTACTCCATTGGTGATCGAGAACTGCTAGCAGTGAAACTAGCTCTGGAGGAGTGGAGACACTGGCTCGAAGGGGCCAAACACCCCTTCCTAGTTATCACGGATCATAAAAACTTGCAATATCTCTGTTCTGCAAAATGCCTTAACCCCCGTCAAGCTCGCTGGTCATTGTTTTTCCACCGCCAATTCAAGATATCCTACCGCCCAGGCCCTATGAACTCCAGAGCTAACGGCCTATCCCTGTTACATCAACCTGATCCAGTCATAGAATCACCAGAACCCATCCTACCGGAATCAATGTTTCTCGGCCCCATTCAATGGTCCATAGACGAACAAATCCAGCAAGTTACTCGGACTATACCTGCTCCACCAGACACACCTGCAACCAAAACCTATGTGCCACCAGAGCTCCGTCATCAACTGCTGGAGTCAGCGCACTCTGTGCCAGGCTCTGGCTATCCTGGACAACGCCGTACCCTTGCTTTGCTCAGGCAGAAATACTGGTGGCCCCGTATGGCAGGTGACGTGAAACATTTTGTGCAAGGATGCTCAATCTGTGCCATGTCTACCACACCTCATCACTTACCTGAGGGAAAATTACTTCCACTTCCTGTGCCTCACCGTCCCTGGACTCACCTTGGAGTTGACTTTGCCACTGATCTGCCATCATCAAAAGGTTTCACCACCATTCTAATGGTCGTAGATCATTTCTCCAAGGCCTGCAAGTTTGTTCCTCTGAAAGGACTCCCAACCGCCCTAGAGACTGCAGAAGCTCTATTTCACCATGTCTTCTGACACTTCGGCCTACCAGAGGACATAGTATCAGACCGTGGACCGCAGTTCATTTCACGTGTGTGGCGGGAGTTCTTCAACCTGCTGGGGGTATCAGTAAGTCTGTCCTCAGGGTACCATCCCCAAACTAACGGCCAAACTAAAAGAAAAATTCAAGAACTTTGCAGGCTTCTTCGAGTCTACTGTTCAAATCACCAAGAGACTTGGAGTCAGTTTTTACCCTGGGCGGAGTACGCCCAAAATTCTCTGCAACAAGAGACCACTGGCTTGACACCATTTCAGTCCATGCTGGGCTTTCAACCCCCTCTCCTTTCATGGGCAGAAGAGCCCTCTGATGTCCCAGCTGTGGACCGGTGGTTTCGGGAAAGTGAGCAGGTCTGGAACGCAGCACATGCCCATCTGCAACGAGCTATCCGCAGACACAAGGATCAAGCAGACACTCGCCGAACTCATGCTCATGAGTACCAACCAGGAGACTTAGTCTGGATGTCCACCCGGGACATTCGTCTCCGTCTACCCTGTAGAAAACTAAGCCCACGCTACATTGGTCCATTCCCAGTTCTGACCCAAATCAATCCAGTCACCTACCAGCTCAAACTCCTCAATCACTACAGAATCGCACCATTATTTCACGTATCCCTGTTGAAACCTTACACTGAACCTGTCTCTCCTTCCTCCACAGAGCAAGAGTCGGCCCCTCCCCTTCGCCAACGTCTAATAGACAGTGTTAGAATATTTCATGCTCTCTGCTCCTTGTCTGTGAGAACCCTGGTGTTTGTATGTGACTTCTCTCCCCCCTCCCTTTTCCTCTCTCCCTGCTGTTTATTGTATCTTACATATATATATACCTTATGGTTTTATCATTATACCCCTTGGTTTTATCTGTTTAACATATAGTTGGTTGGAATAACAGGATGAATTTAGGAAGAGCTTATTGTGCACCCAGATCTATTTCTGATATTTCATTATACACCCAATAATGGTTTTGTTCCATATGATGCACATAGATATTTTGGTTGGATGCATAACATCCGTTAATACCCCTATATATACTCTTGTATTAGACCAATAAAGTTGAAGGAAATACAGAACTTGTGTCTGTGTCTTGCTTCCCGGCTGTATCACATTGGGAGACTGAGAGTATTCGTTGGCAACGAGAAGTGTAACGGGATATAGATATATATTTATTAACAATTGGGGGCTCGTCTCTCCGGGAATTTCTCAGAAAGACAGGTAAGAAAATGTTTTTAATTATTTTCTGCCTGTCTTTGGGAGAAATTGATTGCTTACTCGTGCCGTAATTTTTGTTTCCATGGTAAACAAAAAGGATATTCTCGTATTGTGTAAGATATATGTGAATTGGATTATTACTTTTTAACCTCACTATTTAAATGTGGGATATAGTTTGGATGATTTGTTGAAATGCTTTCATTACCTATTTCTAGTTGGGAATAGATGTCTTTGTGAAGGATTGTTTTCACGCTCCACTCTTGCTTATATATTCTCAGTCTCCTAAGTGACCTTATGAATTTTGATCAGTTGAAAGCTTTCTTTTGGCCAAAGTATCAAAAAGTTAATGTGAAACCGCAGACTTTATTTTGTATCTTATTTGGGCATTCTAATACTTGTGTGAAGTCCTTGCAAGTGAAAGATTATGTGTAATTTTAGACAGATGCATTTACATTGTGACTGTGACCCAGATGCAATCAACAGGAACTGTCTCTCTAAAGGTGTGAACCAAACGGTCCATACATTTAGAATAACAAAGGAACAGCATTTCTCAGGAACTTCTTGTAGATTGCAGGATCTCCAGCAGGAGGTCCTGACAGTATCTATTGTTTCTAGCCATTTGTCTTTAGGTATAAAGTTCTGTCTTACAGACAGAACTATGGGAGAAGCTATGTAGAAGCTAGAGAGAAGCTAAGGAGAAGCTATGAAGAACTTTGGAAGGAACTAGGAAGAAGCTTTGAACGCTTACACGGGTTAAGATCTAGAAGACGGCTATGCTACACGACTTTCTTCAATAAACTCTTTTCCCCTGAACTTTGGTCAAGCTTACTTATTTTATGTATTAGAGAAATCTAATACATATGGCGAGCCATCCAAACCACTGGTCAACCAAATACAGCAAAATCGAACAATTTGGCGAGAACCAGCCAGGAGAGACAGATAAGAAGAGAACTATGGGATCAAATTTCCGTCAAATGTATTGCGGTAACAGATCGAAAAATAATAAGCGTACATTAAAAAATTAAAAAGACGTAAAATTATAACACACAAAAATGAAAAATAGATGCAAAGTTATTTAGAAAATCAAACAACGATCGAAAAATAATAAGCGCAAATTCAAAATGTAAACCCATTAAAAATTATGTTGAACAAAACTGAAACACAAATTCAGCATTTTTCGAGTCACAAACAAAATCAGGTTTTCCGCTCATATTTTATTTATTTTTTTTATCTTATGCTCTTTTCCCCTTTGCTCACGTTGTCGCGTTTTGCGCTTGAGTTTCAAAACTTTGCGGTCCAAATTTGATGTAAATTAGGGCGGGCTTCAGTGTCACCATTGGTCCACTAGTCTAGATTGACAGCTGCTCCTCTAGCCAAACAGTCGAAGGGGGAGATTACGTCACTCCAGTGCGACTCATGTCAGACAGACCTGTTAAAAACGGTTGCGCTAGGGCTGGGCGATAAAACGATAACGATATGTATCGCGATAAACACGTGATCGATATCAATAAAAAATGTGTTCTATAAAACGTTCGATATTTTTTTTTCTTCGTCGGAAGAAAACAGAGGTTGCGAAGCAAGTTTGGTTGCATTAACAAAGGCACTCGCTCTATAACCTAGCAACGTGGGAGTGACAAAATTATTAAATTAATGTCTTGTATTGTAGAATGGACGCTCAGCACCGCCGAGAGTTTCGCGCCATCGTTAAAACGAAACCGAAAGTAAAACGCGCGCGCGCATTCAAAAGCAGTTTTAATACCCCACGTTTAGAGAGCGACTCCCCAATGTGCGCAAATTAGACTACATAACATATCTAGGCTGTAGGCTCTAGGTTGTGTAGTTGTATTTAATACAACCTTAATATTCATTTAGTGCTCCTAAATTTATTTTTGGTGCTCCTAACTATTTGAAGTTGGGAACACCAGTGCTACCAAGTAAAAAAGTTAATTTCGATCCCTGAACACAAGCAGCAGACCACCATGGAGCAAAGAATCTAAATGGTACAAAGATATAACGGAGGCAGTGGCATATTTCTCTGTTTATATTTAACACTGCACTATTTTATTACACTTTATTAAGCATTTCTTACATTTTCTTTCATTTTGCACCTTAAATGTTAAGAAATAATTGTTAAGTGTTCATTGTAACTTTAGAATTATGTTTACATTTTAATTATTTGAGTTTTCCCATAAAAAATGGGTCATAAAAAATATCAATAATTATCGATATCGACCGATATGAAACGCTGATATCGTGATACAGTTTTCAGCCATATCGCCCAGCCCTAGGTTGCGCGCAAGAAAACTTAGTCCGTAGTTTTACATTATCAACCTGTAAACGTTCAGTGACTGCAAGCTGCATAACGCGGGGCTGAAATGTTGGATATGGTGAAAAGTAAACAAACGGCGACAATACCGGCGTTTTAAGAAGAAAAATATAAGCAGCACTACACACCCACGTGAAAACAGCGGCAGAACCGGTGTTTATCATAGCAAAGGCAACATATCAGATGAATTTCGTGAGCGGAGGACGGGATAACTGGAAATTATGTGGATACAGGGGCGTAGCGTCTGGGTATGCAGGTCCATATGGGCCCTGGCAGATTGGGGGCCCGCCGAGCCGAGGGGAACTTTTTAATTGAACCGAGGGAACGAATAGTGTCCTGCACGGGCCCAGCTCTGACCCGAGCCCTGTCCTTGTCCAACAACTTATCAGAACATGTTGAAGCCAATAAAATAGCTCAGTTTTGAATTTTAATGGCAAAGTGGCTAGATTTCGTTTCGTTTCTTTAATTGAGAAACCATTTTTTGTTTTTTAAACCATTTTATGTTTGTTAAATTGAAGCTTTTGTTTTTAAAAGTAACGACCAAGCGGCCAGCCGCAATGAGTTGAGCATGTTTGATCAATTTAGCCTTCTCAAATTAACACGACTTGCATAAAATAAAAGCTATAAACATAAAACATTTGATGTATTTCACAATATTAATTTAAACATTTAACCTAGATATATGTACGCTGTTAAGCGCATATCCAATCGTTTGTGCGGAGAGTGAAAGCTATAAAGCGCACTTTGCAGCTGACATGGAAGCACCAGCGCGATCACTTCCATTTTTTCATAATAACATTGAAAACCTAAAATACGCCATTTTTGTTCATAAAGGTAAGAGTAATACATCACTCTGAACTGCAAAAGGTCTACTTTTATTTGTGTGCCCTCACAATATTAACAAAACATTATGCTTTCGTAAAATAGTTAAAGAAATCAAGCATGCACTTTCTGCCGTCTCTGTCTTGAGCAGGAGCGATTCACAAAATTAATCCGAAACTCAGTAGACATGATAAATATGTCTATAGAATGTTTTAAATGACTACTTTAAAACGAAATAATTCATGTAATGAAATCATGTTATATTGCGTAAAGTTTATGTGAAAATTCCGCCTACTCCCACATATACTATTAAAAAATAGCAATAAAAAGGTAGGCATGAACTCCGTTAACTGGCTTTTTTATGAGAAAAGTATGTTGGAAAAGTTATAGGCTTGTTGGCTTTTCTCAGGTAGGCTAAATGTTATGCCTTATCCATGAGATGTTTTGACGTTTTTTTTTTTTTTTTTTTTTTTTTTTTTTTTTTTTTTTTTAGCTCTGATCGATTTCATGAGGCATCGTGTTTATTAATTAAAAAAAATGTATTCAAATATTTTTTCATGTTTATTTCGTGCTGTAAATATTAAAAAGAAAAAAAGATCATTCATTCACATGCCGCTTGTTTTGAGGCGAATATAGTTATCTCACATTTATTATTTGTATTTTATCATAAAATTGACAGAATTTATAGGCTAAGACTTGCGTGCTACAAATAATGAATGGATCTCCTACGACGAACGTCAAAGTGCCGTCGTTTTGCAAGACAATCAGAATTAATGCTAGAGGTTTCTGCTATCCACACAGCAAGTCAACCTTGGGCCCATATTAAAAAAAAATCGGTTAGCTTGTAGCTCGGTTTGATTTTTCTTAAGTACATAACATTACGTGAGCATTCACAATCTGCTTTATTTACGGTATACATGCTTGGAAATAATATTTAATATTTATTATAAAGTCCATTCATTATTTGTAGTGCTTGGTCGTTACTTTAAAAAACAAAAGCTTCAATTTAACAAACAAAATGGTTTAAACATATTTCTTATTAACTAATTAACTTAATAAAGAAACGAAACGAAATCTATCCACTTTGCCATTAAAATTCAAAACTGAGCTATTTTAATGGCTGCAACATGTTCTGATAAGTAGTTGGACAGGGACAGGGCTCAATTTAAAAGGTTCCCCTCGGCTCGGCGGGCCCCCAATCTGCCCGGGCCCATATGGACCTGCATACCCAGACACTACACAACTGTATCCACATAATTTCCAGTTATCCCGTCCTCCGCTCACGAAATTCATCTGATATGTTGCCTTTGCTATGATAAACACCGGTTCCGCCGCTGTTTTCACGTGGGTGTGTAGTGCTGCTTATATTATTCTTCTTAAAACGGCGGAACACTGAACGTTTATAGGTTGATAATGTAAAACTACGGACTAAGTTTTCTTAGACAACGGGGTATGAAAAAGGTAAATATCAGATACACTCACAAACCAAATCTCAAGGAAGGTGCAGGAATTGCAATGAGCAAGGACACTGGGTTCATGATTGCAAGATGAGCTTAAAACATCAAAGTAATGATGAGGACAACCTACTGAAGAGGTTTCAGCAGTTGACAGCCAAACAAAAACAGACTCTGCTAAATGCTGTGGAGCCGCAGGGAAACTGAAGAACCTCTCTCTGCAGCACCAGCTAGCGACATCTCATCCAAAAGCTTATGGACTCCATGTGTATGTGAACAAGACAAGTGAAGACACCATAGAGAAGGGTAAAGCATACACAGAAACCTCAACAACTGAAGCCAAAGATGATGTCCTAGAAGGCAGTGCTGCTAAACAAGCCGTAAAGGAGAGAGGTCCACATACAGCGGCATTAAGACAACTTAAACTACACAGACAGCAGAACAGTAAACAAATGCAAAATAAAGAGCGCAAAGACGTATCCTCACTGATCGAAATTGGAGTTGAACTGCAAGATGAAAACCAATGTAGTGAGGGAAACCACAAGGAAGCTACAAGGATATTATGCCCTTTTGAACATGTCCAAGGCCAGCCCATGTCCAATGAAAATCCAACATCTGACAGCCTTGTCCAAACTGATGAAAGACCATGGTATGGTAAAGATTCAAAAAACTCATGTGTCACAGCAAGAATCCAGGTGGCAAAGATCACTCGAGGATCTTTTAGTAACTGATGCAGCAGTTAAGGAGCAGGGAAACAATGAGTGGATTGATGTGAATTTGCCTAGAGATGAGGGATAGATGGCAGTAGTGTTTTTCAGAGTCCAGATATGGCGGGACTAGGGTTTTTAGGCTCTAGCTTGTCGCCTGAGGATGAAGACATGAACATTCTACCACTGATAAACACTGTAGTGTCCTGCCGACATTAAATAGGGACAGTTTTATTGGCAGATTAGGCATGATTTGTTTAAAATCTTTTCTTTGGAAAGATACGTTTCCTTTTTCTCTTGTGTGTGATTGCAGGTGTTCCAGCATTCCAGAGGATGTGCAAAGACATCCAACGCTTTGACTGCACTGCACTGGCCACCTAGATGAACATGCCTGAACATCCACAGAACACAGCAACATCCGCCACTTCCACATGATCACCATACCACAATAAAAAAAAAAGGACTTAGGCATTCGAGAGAATGCAAACTTCACCATGAACTCTTATTCTGTCATCTTAAGTAATGGAGCCTGTATACAGTATGCTGTATTCATGATTACTGAAAATGTATGTTTTGTGATCAAAAATGATCAAAGGGGGGGATTGAAAGATTATGTGTAATTTTAGACAGATGCATTAACATTGTGACTGTGACCCAGATGCAATCAACAGGAACTGTCTCTCTAAAGGTGTGAACCAAACGGTCCATACATTTAGAATAACAAAGGAACAGCATTTCTCAGGAACTTCTTGTAGATTGCAGGATCTCCAGCGGGAGGTCCTGACAGTATCTATTGTTTCTAGCCATTTGTCTTTAGGTATAAAGTTCTGTCTTACAGACAGAACTATGGGAGAAGCTATGTAGAAGCTAGAGAGAAGCTAAGGAGAAGCTATGAAGAACTTTGGAAGGAACTAGGAAGAAGCTTCGAACGCTTACACGGGTTAAGATCTAGAAGACGGCTATGCTACACGACTTTCTTCAATAAACTCTTTTCCCCTGAACTTTGGTCAAGCTTACTTATTTTATGTATTAGAGAAATCTAATACATATGGCGAGCCATCATTGTCAGTCACCAACAAAGCCAACATTATGATACAATGCTGTTGATTAGATGGATCACAACATATAAAGCAGAAATGTACAACTGTATTAAGAGGATTTGGCTGAAATGATTTCAGAACATTTGTGTTATGCATTGGCAAGGGAATACTTTTTATGAAAAGTGGGAGCCACAACAGAATTATATTGATAAATTAATAAACAATATAGTGTTACATACAGGACTTAAAAGATATAGCTTTTATTACGTCTTGTTATCGTTAGATGTATGGAGTCTGTGTCCGTTATCCCTGGGGACAGCTTAAAATGTGATAAAATGCAGAGATTGAGACTTTAGCTTGTGTTAACTAAAATAACTTATGCATTGTGATCAATGAGAACAAGATTGAGTGACTATTTTACACAGATGTATTCAGCTAATAATAACAAGAGACAAAAAGAGGAAAATTATTTTTTTCTTGACATTGGATGTTACATTTGGTAGACTATTTACTAGATTTCAGTCTATAGTTATACTCCAATGCATGGTGCTGATGTATTTATAAGGATTATAGAAATATGATATGCTATCAGTCAGAATAGGTTACTGGTCTTGGCAATATGCCAAGAAGGAATTGCTTGCTCTTTTCATGCAAAGAAGAACTTGCTTTATTAAAATAAAACAAAGAACCCCATACGGAAATGTTATATATGACATATATGTACCTATATCAGAAGTGCTACTCTCATATATGTTAAATATAGGGCAATATATTATTATCACATATATCCATCTTCTGGATATATGTAGATATATGTTTATGACATATATGAATTTCCCATAGTACAATTTGTATATAAACATATATTAAAAGTATATGTTTAACTTTTATATGGTATTGTATGTTATGACCATATATGTTTACAATATATATTAAAATGGTATATTGTATTATATGATATGACCATATATGTTAACAATATATATCCAAATTTTATATGGTACTCTATGTTTTGACCATTTGTTCATACACTTCATGTATCTGTTTTTCCATATGTGCTCTTATCATCAATTAACTAAAACGCATTTTATTAAAATACGTGAGCGATTGTGTGTTAACGTCACAATACCGCTTTTGCGCATGCGCCAAAATTTAAACACGCCCGCGCTAACGGCAGAGTCTGAGCAATGGCTGCGGCTACACAAACAGTCATCGGCGGTAAGATGTTTTTCTTAGCAAGGGGAAGGATAACAAATGTGTCAGTACCTTCACACAATAAACGACAATGATTTTATAGACGGACACGAAGACAGACCGACATCACTGAGTGAAAGGATGAAACGCCCTTGGATGTGGCAGCGGTGCAGGTAATTTACGCTAATTTACTCCAAGCTTTATTCCTACACTAATATTACATAGAAACTAAGTGTTATATGATTGTTTTGGTCTGCAAGAGCAACTGTCTCTATATAGATCAGCTAATGTTAAAAATATTCCCTGTCATTGTTGTATATATGATGTTATGATTACAGCTGCATTGATGTGTTTTGCAATTTGCTCGCGTTAAAGTTAATTTTAGCTATTGGGTAACATGGAGATACTGCCACATTTGGAAATTATTTTAATTAAATAATTATTTAATGAAAATTATAATGGTTATCTAGGAGATGTAGTAAATAGAACTATAAAACTGCACGAAATGGAATTATTTAAATACAAGCACCTTGAATTCGTATAGTAAATTACAGTACTTGGTTATATTGCACCAAGTGCATTGACATGTCAGTGACTCATGCCTAGAGTGGGTGCATAAGCGCATGCATGTGCATATTGCATAAAGGTACAGTAAGTTACACTAAAGGATGTGATTGTGGGGTTTTAAACATATGGTTAATCTATCGTAGTAAATTTTGTTCATATCGTTGCTGATAATTGTGCTATTCTTGTTTGTGTCCCATGACAAGGTAATGAGTCCCGAAATTATCAGAAAATAGAAATGGAGGCCGAACCTGCAGATGTGGATGGCAGTGATGGGGCATCTACACAGAAAAGGTTAAATATTTTATTGAAACCAAAACTAGCGTCTGCAATATACATGTAAACAAATCAAATCAACAAAATATTTTAGTTAAAAATGTGTCTCCATGTACTATTTAATACAATTCTAGTGCATTTAATCTATTAAATAACAGTAGAGTGAGTGAGTTTTTGGATATGGTTAGATTAAACTTATTTTAGTGAATGAAGTACCACATTTTAGCTATCGTTTTGTTAGGGTGGGTACACAAAATATTATTTTATCCTTGCTTCTAGAAAATCCTTAATCTATCTGCTTTCTAACAGCTTCATGTGGCCGTAAACATTTATTTTTAATGTGGCTTTAAGCACTATATATTATTAAAGTTTCACTTTGACTGTGACAGAGGCAGTAAATGTGGTGTTTATATGGAATAATTGTAATATTTATGGTAGAAATACAGAGAGAGTCCCCATATCAGTAGGAAAGCGATCAAATGAGCATCTTCCATCCGAAGACTTGTGTTGCATGCGGGAAACTATTAATTGGTTTTTCTACAATTAATTGTACTAAAAACCTAACTTTTACTATTTATTTTATTTTTATTTTTTTTTTTTACAGATGCTGGAATCCAAAAATTTCTTCACCTGGGGCCTACTGGGGATGGCAATAAACCAAAAACTAACCAAGCTGTGGGAATACAAACCTGTAGACCTTTAGCTGAACCACTATAATTGATGTTCTGTTTCTTATGCCTGTTCAGTGTTTTGATCAGTTATATATGTAATTGTTTCTTTTTTGTCCTGTTTAATTGTGCAGGTCAGTAACTTTTTTTTCTATTTAAATAAATTCTGTTTAAATAAAGATGCTTCTTTGTGTAGCTTTCTGTACCATTTAACATTTAAGGCTAAAGGTGTGAAATGTGCAATGCACTGCAACTTTGTAGAGTGTCTTACATGTGTCTACAACCTCTATTTAAAGATCAAAGAGCACATATTAAAATATTAAATATATGAAACCATATATTTCATGCATATATGTCTAATTTGTATATAACATAATAAAAACATACATATATCTCACATATATTAATAATTATATACATTTTATATATGCCAATACATGTATTATACATAAACATATTTTTGTATGGGGTAGACTTATATGTCAATATATGAAATTGTTCCATTTTCTAATAGGAATCATATATGGATATGGCATATATAAAACATGTATTCAATATATGGGTATTTCATATAAGCCCATATATTACATTTCCGTATGGGACTGCTATATATGTTATTAATTGGATGTGATTCCTTAAATTTTGGACAGTTGCACAGAATGACTGACCATAGCGCAGATTGCTTATATGCAGTTGTGGACAAAGTTTACAATGTGGTTCTCTTGAGTGTTCATTTTATAGAAGAAACAGACGACTTCTGGGACAGCTGCCAATGGGCGATTCAACATGAAGAAAGAGACATTATGGCTGTGGGAAACAGGAAAAGCTGACGGGTGATCGGACACCCCCTGTAAGAGGAACTCAATACTTCTGGGATGGGCTAGAATGGAGAAAGACTGGGAGATAATGCAGACGTGAAAAAGAGTTTTAGACTCTGCTTTAAAGACGGGGCTTCTTGTAAAGCTGATAAACATACATGTTCCAGGATTCCTTAAAAAAAAAAAAAAAAAAAATAAAAAAAAGGGGAATAGAAGGGCACAAAGTGTCCAAGCTCAAAATATGGATGGTAAAGCAATGCAACTGGTCACTCCATCTTGATTTAATGGATATTTCTCAGGGCTGAATTTAATAACTTTAAAATTCCAAATGAATTAAAATTACAAATGCTGTCCTACCCAGAGATTCCGGTTACATGATATTAGTGTTATTGGCCATGGATCCAAGATCATGCTGAGATCTCCAGTCTTTTTAGAGCAACTCATGAGCAATAGAAAGAGATACTAAAGATGAAATTAAAGTGCAAAGTTAAATGATGAATTACATTTAAAAATTAAAATTGGTTCTTTTAATTATGGCATGCCTAGACTTAAAATATTATTTGGACGAAATACTGGAAAAATTTGGGGTTCATGATCATGATGTGAAACTCGGCCTCATTGTGATGGACATCGTCCAAATGTTTTAATCCAACGTTTAGACACTGTTGCAAGGGGAATGCCACAGTGCCTACGTTTGGTAGCTTCGGTCGTTATCGAAATTGTTTCATTCGATACACTTGGTGGTATTCCACCCTTACAACATACATTCCCCATTCAGTTCGCTGTCTTCGGAGACAGTGACAAAAAGGAGATGATGCTCTGGCCAGAGATGGTGTGAGAGTGTGTGAAAGTGTGTGAGTGATGGTGCACCAAGGCAGACAAACTGCCATGAACAGCTGTTTCCAAATTTTCAAAGTGGTCATACAAGTTAGAGTATGCACAGTAAAATAATGGCTATGGAGTAATTTGGCTAAACATCCTGGCCTGGGATATTTTTGTAGCAGAAAGAAAAAGTGTTACACCTGCGCAGGGTAAAACATGGGAAGGCAGGGCAAGAAGGCTTGCCCTGTCCACCCCACACTTAATTTGTTTCTCTTTTAGGATGTCATGACGGATTTCATCAAACTGATTTTGTGTTAAAAGTATTAAATGCTGTGTGCTTGTTAACATGTTACATGTGGGCTGAGTGTTTTACAGAAAAACTTGATATTAATGGGTGAAAACCTCAATAAAAAGGCATGCTTAAGAAATTATTTGCCGGATAGTAAGACACCTCTAAACATCATGGAAATAATTGAGCTGAAGTCGTTGTATATCACTCAGAAGTGATATACAAGGGGGAAATTAAAGAAAAGACAGCCCTCAGTCCACATGAATTTTCCTCACAGGTCACCTCAATAAGGATCGACTGGATGATGAGTAAACGTGTTGTCTCTAACAAAAGGATTTTAAGGTCTCCTTTCACAGGTAGAAGTAATTGTGCTGAAACCAGGGTTGGGTTACTCCGCTAATCTGGACTGTGCAAGTGATGGAGCGAGATACATGTTCAAACCAGGTGTGCTTCTAACTCTGGCAGAGGCAGAAGAGTCCCCAAGGGGGACCAACTAGGAGAATGAGCAAACTCAACTGGTGGCTTAAAAGCCCACTGTTTGCTCCAACTGATAAAGAGCCTGCCAGAATCAAGGAAAGATTGAGAGGCAACTTAATCTGTGTTTGAGAAGAAAAAGGAGAATGCAAGAGAATCTGATTAAATCATCTTGATCCTGAAATCATCCTGATATACTGCAGAATGAAGAAATTACAAATGTGGTTTAAATTTATCAAAATATTTATTATGTTTGTCTGTATGACATTACTGATAAATGTTGTTTTAGCTGATTCCAGTCATTGCATACGTCTGGTATTGATATAGACTTTAAAAGTAAATTTGTTAGATTGCTGTACACAGGATACATTACTATCAGAGGCTAAAATTAAAATTAAAAAGGTAGTATTAATTATAAACCAAAGATGTGAACAAGGTATTATGCAATGCAATGCATTGACATTTGACTTTTTGTCTCTGTTGCAATCCATTATATTAGACATTGATTAAGAAGTATGGGAAAGAAGGAAACTAGAATTTGCAAGACTATTACTAAAATTATTAGCCCAAACCTGTAAAATTGGTAATATACCTAGCTGTACTGGAAGACTGCTCACCTGTACATACAGGGGTTGGACAATGAAACTGAAACACTGGCCAATATAGTGTTGGAGGTTTCATGGATATGTTTGCACAGCCTGGTGGCCTGTCTTCACTGATTGCACACTGCACCAGTAAGAGCAGAGAGTGAAGGTTGACTATGTGCACCCAATGGATCAAACATTGTACCCTGAAAGTAGTGCCTTGTATCAGGATGATAATGCACCAATACACACAACAAGGCTGGTGACAGAGTGGTTTGATGAACATGAGAGTGAAGATGAACATCTCCCATGGCCTGCACAGTCACCAGATCTGAATATTATTGAGGGATGTTTTGGAAGAGCGAGTTAGGAAAAGTTTTCCTACGCCAGCATCACGTAGTGACCTGGCCACTTTTTTTTTTTTTTTTTTTTTTTGCAAGAGGAGAATAGCTTAAAATCCTTTTGGCTACTGTGCAGGACTTATATTTGTCATTCCCAGGATGAAATGATGCTGCATTGGGCACAAAAAGGCTCAACAACGTACTAATTGTTTTTAAAAAAACAGGTGTTTCAGTTTTATTGTCCAACCCCTGTATTTCTTTGTAAATATGGGTGAGGAAAAGTAGCTAGATAATGAAGAGATACAATACATCTGCTATAAACATGTGGTAGTGACTAGTCAACCATATTGTTAGGTCTGAGGCCAAGAAAAAGCTACAAGAATTACATTTACCTGCAAAACTAATAGAATATGACAAAGGGCAAAGTGTGGTATAGTAGAAATATCATGTTGCACATATATCGCTGATAATAATGTTGACTGATTTAAGTTCACCGAATATAAATAGAAATGCTTGTAAAGCAAATGAAGTAGAGAATGCTCAAAATGATTTTTGTCTTGATTTATAAGTTGGTATAGATGCTTGCACGTGCCAAGATGAATAGAATGGTTAAATGTGCAGATCTTAAGTGGAATGAGAAAAATGTTGATCTGATGTTAAGGAATTGGGCAGAGAGCCTTTATGATGTTTATTATATAAACAAATGGGGGAACTGTTAGAATATTTCATGCTCTCTGCTCCTTGTCTGTGAGAACCTGTTTGTACGTGACTTCTCTCCCCCCCTCCCTTTTCCTCTCTCCCTGCTGTTTATTGTATCCCACATATATATATACCTTATGGTTTTATCATTATACCCCTTGGTTTTATCTGTTTAACATATAGTTGGTTGGAATAACAAGATGAATTTAGGAAGAGCTTATTGTGCACCCAGATCTATTTCTGATATTTCATTATACACCCAATAATGGTTTTGTTCCATATGACGCACATAGATATTTTGGTTGGATGCATAACATCCGTTAATACCCCTATATATACTCTTGTATTTGACCAATAATGTTGAAGTAAGGAAATACAGAACTTGTGTCTGTGTCTTGCTTCCCGGCCGTATCACATTGGGAGACTGAGAGTATTTGGTGGCAACGAGAAGTGTAACGGGATATAGATATATATTGTTACGTTCCACGTGTGCTTTTGTGTATATTTCGTTTTTCTCATCACTTCCCCATCTCTCTGTATTATTTCTTGCTCATTTCTAGGTCTGTGTTTATTGGCTGACCAGGCTGTCAGTCATCGTTATGACGTCATCACGTTGCCAATCCACTGATTTGCCGGCTGCATTTGAGGCCTCGAGCTCAGAGCGTGTGTTTGCGCCACGCCAGCGTACCTTGTGCGCCACGCGGTCAGCAGTCAGTCTTGTGTATCTTCGAATGTTTAAAGTATCCTGATTTTCGAAGTAATGCCTTGCGCAGTGTACTTTGATTTATTTATAGGTTTGTTTTTGGCTATTGACTTGTATCGAATTTAGAGCGAGATTTATGTCCGTATGGCGTTAGAATCACATGTCAAGTTTAAAGTTAAGAATACACCCCCCGATTCCTGGGCATTGAGTTAATCCTAAATGCCCTCTTTGACAACTCGAACAATTAGTCATCTGCCATGACTTTGCTTGTTTTTTGCTCCTTTGATTAGTTTAGTTTGTACGCTGTTAGTTTAGGTTTGTGTGTGTCACGCCATTGTTGTACTTTTGCTTTTTAGCTTAATTGAGTTTAGTTAGGGCGTCGTACACGCTGAAGATTACGGTTTTCTTTTCTTGTTCTTTTTTTTCTCTAATTAGTTTAGAGGCTGGACGTAAGGCTGTTTTGTGTTGTTTATTTTCTTTGATTTGGGTGACACTCACATCTTTTCCTTTTGTTATTTGTATTAATATCTTTCTCTTTTCATTTATTTAATTGTATACTCATAACGCAACTTTTACCAAAGTAAATACTTTAAACGTACCCTGTTGTTGTCATCTTTTGATCTGCCTCACGCTCATCAGCTATCGTCTCACTTAAATGTTACGCTATCATCCCTTGTTAAACATCAAACACGTAACATATATTTATTAACAGACAGTGAATATGGGTCTAGGCTAAAACAAGACTGAATTTGGTCTGTCAGTGATAGGCAAGGCAAGGCAAGGCAAGTTTATTTATATAGCACATTTCATACACAGAGGTAATTCAAAGTGCTTTACATAAAAGGAAGTAGAATAATCATAAAAACAATGATCATAACAATAAAACAAAAATGTAAAAACTGATTGATATAATGATTTAAAAATGATAAAAATTGATTTAAAATAAGTTTAAGACATTTAAAAGCAGAAAATGATTATACATAATGCAATCAGTTCGGACGAAGCACAGTGCTCATTCAGTAAATGCACAGCTAAACAGATGAGTTTTGAGTCTAGATTTAAATGTAGCTAATGTTTTAGCACATTTGATCTCTTCTGGAAGCTGGTTCCAACTGCGGGCAGCATAATAGCTAAAAGCGGATTCCCCTTGTTTTGTGTGAACCCTTGGTATTTCTAACTGACTCGATCCTAATGATCTGAGTGGTCTGTTAGGTTTATATTCAGTGAGCATATCTGCAATGTATTTAGGTCCTAGGCCATTGAGTGATTTATAAATGAGTAAAAGTACTTTGAAATCAATTCTAAATATAACTGGAAGCCAGTGTAGGGACCTGAGGACTGATGTGATATGCTCAGATTTTCTGGTTCTAGTCAGAATCCTGGCAGCAGTGTTCTGGATGAGCTGCAGCTGTCTAATGGTCTTCTTGGGAAGGCCAGTGAGGAGACCATTCAATAATCCACACTGCTTGTGATAAAGGCATGAACAAGTTTCTCCAAGTCTTGACTGGAAAGACAACATCTGATTCTTGCAATGCTTTTGAGATGATAGCATGCTGATTTAGTTACTGCTTGACATGACTACTGAAACTAAGGTCTGACTCCAGAATCACACCAAGATTCTTGACTTGGTTTTTAGTTGTTTGACCCCTAGAGTCAATGTATGCATTCACCTTAAGAACTTCCTCTTTGCTTCCAAATGCAATGACTTCAGTTTTCTCCTTGTTTAACTGAAGGAAGTTCTTCAATTGAGAGTCATCCCAGAAAGCCCGACCCAGTTTTCCAGTCTCTCTAGAAGAATGTTATGATGTTATGTGTCAAACGCAGCACTAAGATCTAGTAGTACCAGCACTGATATTTTTCCAGAATCAGAATTTAGGCAAATATCATTTATTATCTTAACAAGCGCCGTCTCTGTGCTGTGATGCGGTCGGAAACCAGATTGAAAATTGTCCAGGTATCCATTTGAGTTTAAGTAGTTGTTCAACTGATTGAAAACTACCTTTTCAATAATCTTGCCTATAAAAGGAAGATTAGATATTGGTTATCAAGTTTGCTCTTTTTCAGAAGGGGCTTAATAACTGCAGTCTTCAGGGAGTTTGGAAAAGTCCCAGAAAGAAGTGAGGTGTTTACCCCTTCAAAGAGATCTGCTTCTAAACAGTTACACACACTTTTGAACAAAAGATGTGGGAAGTGTGTCAAGGATGCAGGTTGAGGATTTAAGGTGCTGTACTATTTCAAAGTTTTGCTATCAATTGCTTCAAAAACAGACAAAGTGACTTCTTTTTGAAATTGTGGTCGTATCTGTCTAACCTCTGCACAACTTGAGGATGTGCTAATCACCTTTCTGATGTTAACGATCTTCTCTGAAAAGAAGGACGCAAAGTCATTGCATTTGCTGTCAGAGAGCATTTCACTTGGAATCTGACTTGGGGGGTTTGTTAGTCTCTCAACAGTAGCAAATAGAGTGCGAGTGTTGGTTAGGTTACTGTTTATAAGGTTTGAGAAGAACTTCTGTCTTGCTGTGGCTAGTTCCACATTGAAAGCATGAAGTGTGTCTTTATAGATGCTATAGTGAATTTCAAGTTTTGTCTTCCACCACATCCGCTCAGCTTTTCTGCATTGTCTTTTCATACTCTGTACTGCTGTTGATTTTCTCCAACATGATTTTTGTCTGCCAGTCATCTTACTGAGTTTCACCGGTGCAATGTCATCAATGACATTCTTAACTTTTGAGTTAAAGGACTCCAGGAGAAGATCAACAGAGTCTGCAGAAATGCTTGGCATTGAAGATATAACCTTCATAAACAGCACACTAGTGTTTTCGTTAATGCATCTCTTTCTGACAGAGACGGATCTAGATTCAGTGGTAGCAGAGATCAATATATCAAAGAAAATACAGAAGTGATCAGATAGTGCTATGTCCTTAATGACAATGGATGAAATGTTTAGACCCTTACTAATGAGTAAATCAAGAGTGTGTCCACGATTGTGTGTGGGTCCATGCACATGCTGAATCAGGTCAAAAGTGTTTAAAATGGTTATAATTTCTTTTGTAGTTTTGATTTCTGCATTTTCTATGTGAAAATTAAAATCCCTTGCAATAGCAAAACAGTCAAACTCTGAGGAAATCATTGATAACAGCTCTGTGAACTCTTCAACAAAGGCTGGAGAGTATTTTGGAGGCCTGTAAATAATGACAAATAGAATTCATGAAGCACCTTTCAGCACAATCCCTAGATATTCAAAAGACAAGTACTGACCAAATGACACTTGCTTACATTGATAGACATCTTTAAATAAAGCAGCTACACCTCCACCTCTCCTAACAGCTCTGCAGACACTCATGAAAGTAAAGTTAGGAGGGGCTGTTTCACTGAGGACTGTTGCACTGCAGCTGTCTTCAAGCCATGTTTCAATTAGAAACATAAAATCCAGGTTGTATGTGGTTATTAAGTCATTGATCAGAAATGATTTATTTTTTAGTGAGCGAATGTTTAAAAATGCTAACTTGATGCCATTACTTTCTGTCTCTAGAGCAGTCTTAGTTTGATACCTAATAGGCCGCAGATTAGATGGGTCAGCTGTACGGCTTGAGAAGGCCTTAGACTTTCTATCACGTGATAAAACAGAGATAGAGAAAGCTACAGGCACACTATGTTCCCGCTTGTTATGTAAACATTCCTGAGTGTTGCTGCTATCGTAGCGGGGACCCGACACATATCACTGAGAGTTGTTATCAGTTGTTTTTGGTTCACCTACAGCAGATGGAGGAGGGTTTGGGCCCTGGCGTTGTGGCAGCGGCCGGAGAGCTCTCGAAGGAGGAGGAGGGCGAGCTGGTCCCACAGGCTTTGTTGGTTGTCGTGCCCGCTGTTTTTTAGTTTATATCTGGGGGCTTGCAGCAAAAGAGTGGGAGAGTCTGGTTCCAGCATATACCAGTTCCTCCATTTTCTGTGAGAAGCTTAGAAGTGGAGATGCTGGAGAGAGGGATAAGATGTCTGGTGAGCGGGACTCTGGCTCTGGTGTTTCTGGTGGCTGAAATATGTTGTCCTGGCTTTCCTGGCTGTTTACCAGAAAGTCATCCTTCGGCGCTGAGTCTTGGAGCTGATGTAGTACGTCACAGTCTGTCTGTGATGAGCTCTGTGGGCAGGGCTCAGCTGGGATGGTGTGATGATGAATGGCTGTACTTCAAGTCTTCGAAGTGTTTCGATGAGTTCACTGAAGTCCTTCTTTAGGAGTTCTGACGGCTCTTTCTGAATATCATTCTTCCCCACATGGATGATGATTCGATTTGCAGTCTTGTGCTTCATTAGGATGTTCCGAAGTTCCCTGTTCACATCAGAGACAGTTGCTTGAGGAAAGCAGCATGTAGTTGTAGTACTGCTACTGATATTTCTGATAATGGAGTCACCCACTATCAGAGTCCTGGGCTTGGCTGCGCTCTGAGCTGAATACTGCTGTCTGTTTGACCTTGAGCGCCTGTTCGTAGCGATGTTAGCTGCTGGCTCGTACGATCCATGTTCAATCACATTTGGGGATTCTTCACCCACATTCATTAGTGCTTCAAATCTGTTCTCAAGCTGTATAGGAGGTGGTAAAATACCAGTTTTTGCAAGCCTTGTCATAGCCATATCTGGGGTAGAGGATGCTAGCGCAGCAATACGAGACACTCATGACAATCTGATGTCTCAAGTGTCTTTGGGTCTCGCTCCCTGTTTGTGCCATCGATTAGTGTGTCGATCAGTTTCGGCTTGTTCCTCTACACTTATAAACTGTTGAGATTCAGTAGGTTGATGGGACTCACCGGCTGTATGCTGAGGGGGTCCGTGGCGATGATCTGCTGAGTGTTCCGCCTGTTTTGGAAGTCCAGCAAGTATCTTTGTTTCAAGAACCACAATCCTTTGTAGAAGTCTGTGGCAGTTTGTGCAGCAAGTAGATTCCAGAAGAGGCTGAAGAGGCATTTTCTTTCTCGTCTGTTGAAAGTAGGCAGCTGTGTTTTCCCGTCTCCGGAATGTAAACTGCTGGCAGTGGCAGGCAAAGAGTCTCCTTTTTCGTAGTATTATTCCAGTTACGAAAAGTTTTTAATTTAGTGTTTGTGCCAAAAATGTGTTGTTTGAGCACTGTGCTGATCTGCTGAGGTTAAAATCTTAGAAAAGTCTGAGAAAAGTATATAAACAGGGAGCAAAGTGCAGAGCAGTAAGCAAAAGCGTCCGAACAGTAGCAAAGCCGGAAGCAAATGTGATAGTATATTATAAATACATTACACTCCAATATAAACATTATGATAAAAATATGGAATTTAACAACTTAAGATTGTATATATATAAATAATAAAATATAAAATATAAATATATATATATATATATATATATATATATATATATATATATATTTTTTTTTTTTTTTTAAATACCTTAAATACCTAACTGGAAGAACCTATTAAACAATTGGAAGAATCCATGTAGGAAAAAGACCAGAAAATTAAAGAGTTGGAAGAGCTAGTAAAAAAGAAGAACAGACATTTCAAGGAGTTGAATCATTTTTATAAGCAGAAATGCAAGACTGTAAGACAGGAGGTGGAAGAGACACAAGTAAATGAAAACATTCAAGAGATAAGCAAAAAATTACAAAAACTTTGGATCTGGCATAGTTTACTGTGAGTTGTCTCACAGACATTTTCATGTGGATTTTAATCTACTGTAATTCTCTTCTATGACTATGCATTATATCAGTGTTTAACCTTTATAAAGCCATTCTTTTTTCTGGAAGTGTGCATTATCTTTTGTGTCAAATTCTTATATTTAATCAATAAAGTCACTTAGAATAATAAGACATTTTAGGCTGTTATCACACAAATAAAATCATTATCAACAAAATTAATCTTTTCAGTATAAAGAAAACACAAAAGCTGCATCTGAATTGGCATTTAGATGTATTTACCCACTGTTTAATGCAGGACACAAATGCATTTAACCTGCAGTTACAAATGCATGAATAATGTTTTAATATTTTAATCCTAAAACGTTGAATGCTTTATATTTAAAATTATTTTTAAAAAATGAAAAGGTACTTTAAATGTGGAATTACAACAGCCAGTAGGTGTCAGTAAGTCACAGTTAATAAGTGAGTCATTGCGATTGAACCGAATCATTTAAACGGTTGATTCACTCAGGAAAGAAACACCCTCATGTTGTGTAGAGACGCAAAACAGTGCAATGGCTGTGTTTGGAATGATTTTTGTTGGCGAAATAAAGCAAAAATAGGCAATATGGTGTCTAAAACGTAAGTCTCTTAATATTAACTTCTAGTTTAACTTCTAGCACTCATAACTCCTCTCATAATCAATGAAGCTGTCCATACACTGTATGATAAATAAATCTCCAGGTTTCAGCGATGACTGTTCTGAACGCCTCTGATTGGCCACTGCATACTAAACTCAACAGAATCGTGTGTGATTGGTCATAATGCGCTGTACGCTGTAAAAACGCATACAAATAAAATATTTAACATGATCAGGTCTAAATTCAGCAGCCCCATACTTTTTATGTTTGAAGTATTATATTTTATTGAAAAACCAGGGGACCCCCCAAGTATATATTTTTGGGTGTTGTGGGGGGTCCCTTAATGCTTATAGGAGGTCCGGGACTCCCCCAGCCCTCCCCCTCAATTCGAACACTGCTTGTAAATAAGCATATATGATAGTAATACCATAGTTTACCTTTTAACTTTACACATTTCAGTATCCAAAGAAAACGGGTCATAAATTTGAACGGCACATTATAGATATTATAATGCAAATAGTTCCGTTTTGGCATCTTCTTAGCATTTTGCGCTGGAATAATGGATAGCCATGGAAATAATTAAATGGAATATATGAAAGTTTCAATTTTGAAATAAGTTACAAACAAAAAATGAACTTTTTCACTATATTCTAATTTTATGAGATGCACCCGTATAAACACCAACCATTACAAACTACTAAAATAGAAGTGTGGTATAGAAATTGCATTACCTCAGCAGTGTTTTATTTATTTATTTATTCGATGGGAACATTTACCGTATTATGTCTTCGAACATTTAATTATTTATATATTTATTTGTCCTTATCATTTTTAGCTGTGCCCACCATATCTTCATATTCTCAGCATTCTAACAACGACACACAAAAGCACTGACACGTGATACAGGAAAGATTAGCACCACCTTAAAGGTGTAAACAGGCTACGTGACAACCTGTCAGTTAAGAGGATCATCGCGGAAGCGAAAGTAATCGCGGGACAAAAAAGATTCCGAGCAGTTTTGTTTTAAAATAAGCTACATGGCACACCTCATATTGTTTAAGGTGAGAAGGACTGTTTATAATTTTTAAACTATATTCACTTAATTTAAGTAGGTTTTTAAGTAGGCCTAGTTCAAAAACCGCGGACTTTCCTCACGCATGAAAGAGGGTGAGGAGAAAATACAAGGCAAATCACTCTGAAAATGTTACAGATAAAATAAAATAATCGGGATATTTCATGGAGGCAGCTAAAAGTAGAGCAGATCTCTTTTCACCTGTGTGAACCCTATGCGCACAGCCTCACGCATACTTTATGCGCTCTACAAGAAAACCGGCCTATTCAGGCCGGACGAATGAAGAGTGTAGCGCTTCATCAATTATAGCAAAACTTTATGAGGGTTTTATATATATATATTGTAGGGGAATTACAGTTAAACCCAAAGTGTAGGTGTGTGGTAATGAAGGCCAGGAGTCAGCGATGTAGTCAATCGAAGAAAAATTTACTGAAGAGAATAGTTTGCAGTTTCATCAGCAGAAGCCAGCTTCAACACTCTCGACGGAGTTCGTAGGCCGCTCTGCGTACATGTTAAAATCACCAGTACTTATACTCTAACAGAAGTTGGTTAACTACGCAAATACATATGTCAGGAAGATTCTGATTGGCTCAAATCCAGATAAACTTAGTAAATCTCCACATATGGACGTCAAACTCAATGCATATCTATACATGATTATCTAGGCGACAACTGAACCCGGAACAGACGCAACAGGTCGTTACGGAGACCTATTTCTGACCAAGATGCCCACGTAGTCAGCTCTGCTGTGCTCCTGGACAAAGAGACAGAGACAGATACACACACACATACAATCAAACTCTTATCCATCTTCCAAGGTTGGCTAGTCCTGGCAGGGCTCTTATCAGTATGGTTGGTTACACGTCCCACTATGCGAACAGCATCAAAGAAAAGGCATACAAAATGAACTAAAGTTTACTTTAACATATGGTTAAAACTCTTAGATCTTTGTAACAGTTGTTCCGGTTACTCATGGATCTCCTAGGTCAGGGGTCCTCCTTGACCCCCCCTCCACTTACACTGTGACAACTTGACCCTAGGAGAAAATAGAACTCAGCAGGAAAAAGATACACACTCTATTTGATCAAGGAAGGGTGAATGAGACAGATTACTTGTAGTTCCTCATCAAATCAACTGTATTAGAATCAAGAATATTATTAATCTTATTAATGATTAGACAAATATTAATATAATTATGAAGGTCCAGATGGATTCCGGCATCCACTCCTTCAATATATATATATATATATTTTTTTTTTTTCTCGTTTGTAATCCGAAAAAAGTAATATATCTTAAGAGCAACATCAGGTTAATTAATCCCATAGACAAGAGCTAAATAACTCTAAACTACAAGAGAGAGACTGCAAAATGGGGGTTAGAATAATAAAAGAAACATAGTTGGTACTGTATGTTGGTGTCAAAACTCTTAGTACTTATATCACAACAGATCATCAAAAGTGCACTTTTTTTCAAACATTTCAGCATATTTTCAATTGTGTTAGTACAATACACATAATCACAAAATATCCTTTTCACTACACAAAATAAGTGTTTCATCTAAATAAATGTTTCGTTCCCAGTAACTGCCTTTCATAATGTTATCACTATCAAATTTTTGATTTGCATCTCTTATCATTCAGTTTAATACATTTTTGTCATTTAATTCAGTCATTTGAATCATTCATTATGTCCATGATTTTCTTGACTGATTGTTGTCTGGTCATTTGTAAGTTACAAATTGCTGCAAGAGCTTTCAATCAAGAAATACTAATTACTAATTGTTTCCCCTGATGATCACAATTATTTACCATATAAGCAGAACTGTGTTTGAGACTTTGCACTGTTCAAATATGGAGCAGGATAGACTCAGTGTAGCACAGAGAGGAAACCTTCATCGACAAGAGGTGGTGGTGCTCGACAGAGAGGTGGGCACAGACAAAGAAAGAGGTGGTGGTGTCTGGTCTTCAGAGAAATGTAGGCAGAAGACAGCGCACCATCATCTCTAATAAAGTCCGGGCCATCATTGTTGACCATGTGGTTAACAGAGGCTTTACCATGGCTGAGGCTGCCAGGTTGGTACAGCCTAATTTACAAAGGTCAACTGTCAGCTCTATCATCAGAACTTTTCGCCAAGAAAACCGGTAAGTCTGCTATAGCAACTTCACTTCTAAAATATAGTACTCTATTGTATAGATGAACAACATGTAATTTTATTACAGTAATGTAATTTGTAATACTACAATATTGACAGTATACGGTTGTCCTCAGAATTAACAGGAGACAACCTGGTGGTGGCCGCCCACGTGTTTTGACTGACCAGCAGGAGTTGGCTGTGGTGGAAATGGTCAGGGCAAGGAATGATATACGGCTGTCTGAAATCAAACAGGCTGTTGAGAACAGCAATGACACCTTTGCCAATGTGCCATCAATTAGCCTTCCAACGACTGCCCGGCTTTTGAAGAAGCACCAGGTTTCCATGAAACAAATTTACTTGGTTCCTTTTGAGAGAAACAATGTCCAGGTGTGAAACAACTGCATTCAGAATTCAGGTATAACACTAAACTGGCATGCAATTACTGTAACAGTACTGACAACTATTAGTTGTAAAAAAAACTAACCAAATTATCATTTTAGAGGGTGATGGAGCTGGACACTGCTGTGAATCATCACAAGTATATTTTTGTTGATGAGGCTGGTTTCAATCTGGCAAAAACTAGACGCAGAGGACGTAACCTTATTGGACAAAGGGCAACCATCCAAGTCCCTGGACAATGTGGGGGAAACATCTCAATGTGTGCAGCTATATCTGAAGATGGTGTGCTAGGCTGTAGACCAGTTCTAGGGTCATACAACACTGAACACCTGATAGTGTTTTTTTTTTTTTTTTTTTTTTTTTTTTTTTTAAATGAGCTTGAGCAGGCCTGTCAGGGAGAAGACATTATCTATGTTGTTGCGTGGGACAATGTCAGCTTCCACCATGCACAGCTGGTCCGGGAATGGTTTCAAACACATCCTCGCTTCATGACCCTCTATCTTCCACCATATTCCCCCTTCCTCAACCCAATTGAGGAATTCTTCTCTACATGGAGGTGGAAGGTGTATGATCGCCATCCCCATGAGCATGTCTCCCTTCTTCAAGCCATGAGTGAAGCTTGTGGTGATATAACTGCTGAGCAATGTCAAGCCTGGATTCGTCATGCCAGGAGATTTTTCCCACGGTGCCTGAACGAAGACATCCACAATTTTTTTTTTTTTTTTTTTTTTTTTTTTTTTTTTTTTGTTGTCTGAACATAAGTGTAATATTTGCTGTGTACATTTTTACAGTTCAGTTACACTCATTCAGCACCAAGGACAATTTGAAACACTTACCTTGTATTATTTGCTCCTGAATGAAATGATTGGTAAAAGTACTAAGTTGAAAAAAAAGATCTTACTGTTTTGTTTGGGTGATTAAAGCAAATGTTCTCAATATATATCACAATGATCTTGTGTTCTGAAACAATGATTAAGTGGAATGAAAATATGTGCAAATACAATGAAATCATGACATCAGATTTGAAAGAATGACTAGTGGTGTTACAAATGTGATCAGTTTAAAGTTTCAAATCTCTTAGTCCAAAAATGCACACTTTACTTATGAAAATAGTACCAAACCAATTAAAAAAAAAGTGTAATACACTGATTATGTTATATTTCCACTCAGCTCTGAAGATCATTTTATCAAAGATTTCAGCTATAGCGGGAACTGCAGAAAACACATCCTCTGCTCCACATTTTCATGTCGTCTTACTGGGAAGAACAGGAGCTGGGAAAAGTGCTACAGCTAACACCATATTGGGAAGAAAAGCTTTCCTTTCAAAAAAAAATTTTCAGTTCTGTAACAAAAGAGGTGCAATGTGAAAGCCTGAACAAAAATGGAGTGAATCTTACAATTTATGACACACCATGATTCTTCGACCCAGAAACACAAAATATGAGTCCTGAAGAGATTCTTAGACAATACATGGGGCTTCCAGAGTTTAATACAGAGGGTCCTCTTGTGTATCTGCTGGTGATCAAGTCTGACAAATTCACTGAAGAAGAGAAAAATACCATTGAAATGATTGAGAATTATTTGCCAGACTTTCTGAAAAAGAACACCTGGATCATTTTCACCAGAGGAGATGAACTAGAGAGAGAAGATCAGACCATAGAGGAATTCATGGAAGAAGCTGAAGATCTCAAAGAAGTTGTTCAGAGGTTTGACAACAGATACTTTGTATTCAACAACATCACACAATGCCCTGAACAAGTGAACAACTTAATAGAGAAGATTAAAGAAATAAAGCCTGAGAGACGCAAGTATATTTAAAATTTCCAGGTAGAAACTGATTACATGTTGAATGACAGTATAAGCAGTAATTACTTCTCTAATACCAATGTGCTTATTTCAGTCTTGTTTCTATTTTTATATTTTATCAGGAATAGAGACAGACATATTTCTGGAAAGACAAACACTTGCTGAAAACAACAGCAATGAGCGAAGACTGATTCTGCTGGGGAAGACGGGCGTTGGAAAGAGTGCCACAGGAAACACCATACTGGGGAAAAACATGTTTAAATCTGAGCGCAGCTTAAACTCTGTAACAACACAGTGTAAGATTCAGAAATCACTCATTACAGGCAAAGAGGTGTCAGTTATTGATACTCCTGGATATTTTGATCCAAACGTAAGACCATCAAAAAGAGCACTAGAAACTGCAAAAAGTCTTAAGCATTGTAATCCAGGGCCTCATGCATTCTTATATGTAATATCACTTTCAGAAAGGTTCACAAAAGCAGATGAAGCTGTTATTAAAAACATTGAAAAGCTGTACGGAAAAGGTGTGTCAAAGTACACAATCCCTGTGTTCACCCACAGCGATCAGTTAGAGGGAAAAAGTGCAGATGAGCTAATCAGACAGAATGAAGAGGAAGCTGCTATGCCAATCAGATGTTTATATATGCTGGGATCCTTAAATTCCAAGAATTTATTAGCAAGTACAAATATGTATTTTACAGCATAGCAATAGTCACAGGAGTTGTTTTCAGATTATGGGTACTACATGGCTTTAGTCTAACATGTGGGTTAGCAATAGGAGTCCCATTGGTAAAAGCATTTGATGTCTCACTACTACCAAGTGTAATATAGGTGTACCAGACTATTGTTTTTTGTTGTTGTTGTTTGTTTGTTTGTTTGTTTGTTTTTTTGTTTTGTTTTTTTAATGAATGGTTATTCAACGTTTTTTGGCCATTTGATAGTATCTGCCTTCATCCTTATTTTGTTGTAACTTGTTTTTGTATTTTTTCCTTTTTATTGCTCTTCTTGCTTTTTTTTTCACAACAGACCCTACTAACTAGCCCAAGTGCCTTTATTAAAGTATATAAAAGGGTTATTTATAGTGAAACCTTATTTTTATGAGTGTATCTCAGGCTTAAGTTAAGATCACTGTTCTGGTCCTGGACTTTTAGATGTGTTTTGGATGTCTCTCCCTTATCTGACAATAAGCTGACTGAATTGATGCGTGTTTGATTAGGAAGACATCCAAAATGTGTACTGTTTGAGATATGACAGGATCATGGTTGAGAAACATGGATTTAGATGATGTGTAACAAATAAAATTAAATCTTCAGCTGCCTTGTAATTCACATTTTTGTGATCATTTTGTCCTGTTTTATGTATATATTGTCCTTAACTTTGTAACCTGTACTTCACTTTTTATATTTTTATTTTTGAATAATCTTGAGAAGCATTAAAGGCACAATAAAAAAATAAGTTTGTGAATCAAATAGATAATAATGGTTATCAGTCAAAGCACCTCTTAGTGTACTTCAAATTTTAAAAGTATTTTTTTTAAGTGAACTTGCAGATAAGGCCATATATGACTGCTTAAATAGACTTGTAAGTGTACTTAAATACACTTTGTAATGTTGAATAAGTTTTACTTAAATGTACATTCTAAATCTTGTTTTAATAATCTTCTGTAATGCTTTAAAGAAATTGATGAAGATGTTAGTTTAAATGGCTGTATTGTGGTTTCAGATTGCAATGCATATAGTCAGAACATAAGAATTTATTTTAAGAGCCTGTAATATTGTTAATGTAAACAAAAGGCATAATGGAAATAAAGATTATCAGCTCTGAGTTTTCTCCTTTATTGCCTGAAGAGTTTGGAGAACACCTGACAAGAGATCAGAGACCATTCCTTCATACAGAAACTCTTCAGATCCTTTAGTTTCCCAGCTCCATGCTGGTGCTTTTTCTCTTCAGTTCACCTCTTCATGCATTTTCTACAGGGTTCAGGTCAGGCAACTGGGACGGCAATGGCAGAAGCTTCATTTTATGCTCACATTTTTGTGTTGATTTTAATTTTTGATTTGGATCATTGTCCTGATGGAGGATCCAACCACAGCTCATTATAGAACTTCTAACAGATGCAGTCAGATTTAGATTTTTTATCTGTTGGTATTTGCTAGAATCCATGATGCCATGTATCTGAACAAGATGTCCAGGACCTCTGGCAGGAAAATAAGACCACAACATTAAAGATCCAGCAGTATATTTAACTGTGGACATGGGGTACTTTCTGTACCAAAACCATCTGGTGGATCTGCTGCCAGAAAGCTCGTTTTTTAGTTTCATCTGACCACAGAAGCCAGTCCCATTTGAAATTTAAGTCGTATCTGACAACTAAATACGCTGGAGATTGATTTTGATGAGCAAGGAGGATTTTTCTTAAAACCCTCCTGAACACCATGTGGTGATGAAGGGGCTGTTTGAATTTTTTTTTAGTCTTTTGACCCCAAGACTCAATTAATCTCTGCAATTCTCCTGCTGTGATACTTGTGTAACAGGGGGAGCGAGACGAGAGACAAGCGGATCCATTTGCATGCTTTTATTAGACGATTCAGACAGAGACATGGTCAAGGCAGGCGTGGTCAGACAGGAGCAGACAGTTGTATAAGGGCTAGGCAGAGAGTAGTCCAAAAACAGGCGGGGGTCGAGACAAACCAGACGAGGAGCCAAAAGAACAGGAAAACAAGACACGGGATGAACACAGAGAAACGCTTCGTATGACTAGGTTAACTCAGTACAATACTCGGCAATAAATGACAGGAAGACCGGGGCTTTATACAGTCAGTGATTGGTGCAAGTGGTAAGAGCAGTGGCTGATGGGTCATGTAGTCCGAGGTTGAATGCAACAGTCCGTGTGTGCAAACAGAGTGGGAGCGACATCTGTTGGTGAGCGGTCCGCAGCTCACCGACCAGATTCGTGACAACTTGGAGAGTCTTTGGACACATAAACTCTCTTCCTCACCATGCATTAGACACACATCTTTTTCCAGTTAGATTTGTAACATCTTTAGTTGATTGAAATTCTTAATTATTGCCTTGATGGTGGAAATGGGACTTTTCAATGCTTTGACTTATTTCTTACAGCCACTTTCTATTTTGTGAAGCTCAACAATCTTGTTCTGCACATCAGAACTATATTATTTGGTTTTATTCCTTGTGATGGATGATTAAGGGAATTTGGCCTTTGCTCCTCATATTTATAATCCTGTGAAACAGGAAGTCATGGCTGGACAGTATCATACTCCTAGCCATTCTAGTGTGCTAAATAAATGCAAATATGAATGGGAATATACTTCAGAGATATTTTACTCATAATTTCTAAGGGTGCCAATAATTGTGCCCACCATGCATTAAAGAAAAATATTTATTTCATAACGTAAGTTTCCCCCCAATTTTAATTGTTTTGCTTCAGTGAAAGGTTAGCATTTTGTGAATTTTTTGAATGTAAGATCAAAAAGATAAACAAAGCAGATTTATTTTCATATCCGTCTTTGCTCATATTTACCAAGGGTGCCAATATTAGTGGTGGGCACTGTATACTTCAATATCTTGTTGAACTACATTTTCAAAATACCACATTGCAAACTTATTATTAGATAAGATGTGTAATTACAAATATATAATTAATGCAAATAACTAACATTAAATAATAGGCCTATTTCAGTTCATGTTAATTGCTTGTCAGTAGGGTTAGGAAGATAATTCAAATTCCATAATTCAAACCCCAAAATAAATCATATTTTAAAGACAATAGAAACTATTATGAAAGCACATAAAGATGTATTAAAGTTCCACTTAAGTGTATTGTTAAAAAAAAAAAAAAAAAAAAAAGTTTTCTTTAAAGTGTCTTTATTTCAAAATATAAATTAATAAAATTGTTCAATCTGCTCAATACATAATACTGTGTACTTTTCAAACCGGCTAACTAAACAAAAGCAAGCCTGTATCTTTCCCACTGCAGTATTTAGTCATAGATTACAGCTAGTGTAATCATTAGATCATTACAATGTTTTACTGCACAACCTACGTAATAGTAAACTCCAACAACCCCCAGTGTTCCTCTCAATTATGTAGCTGATAAACATCCTGGACCTACAAAATACTCAGTGATCATCCCACAACCACTCATGATTTCCAATAATTTGACATATTTCTGATGATCTACAGTAAATCTCCTTGTCGTCCAACTGTGATTACTGCATATAAGTTTGCAAATGGCTCCTGAAGCAGCTTCTGTCACTGCTGCTAACACACCACCAGCACAACCATACAGAAATGTTTTAACATCAAATGAACCTTCGTTCCTCATATTAACAAAACCCAGTGCAAACACAATGACAACACTGACTGCACACAGATATTTTGGCTTTGTAAATCTCTGTAGAAATACTTTGAGTGATTGAGTCTCAAACATTTGTAAAGTGTAGCAGCTGTTCTCATTGTCAGACACCATTTGTTGGATCTTCATCAGGAGTTTGGTGACTTGCTCTCTGTCGTTCAGATCTTTGTTGTTCAGTAAGTGGAATCTCCCTCGACACTCCTCTGTTAGTTTGGACAGCTCTGCATTTTGTCTAATGAGTTGATCGATTCATGTGGTTCATCTCCATGTGTGAACAGGATTAAAGTGTGTTTCATGGCGTCTTCACCAAACATCTGCTTGAATAATAACATGGTATCTGCATCTTGCTGAGTGAAAGTGTGTAAAGGGAAAACCAGAAAGATCGCGTGGATTCCTGTAGAGCACAAGTTCAGTCCTCTCTTCAAATCTGCAGACTTTTCAGACTTTTCATTATGGAGAAGAAGAAGAAGAAACGGAGCAATTCCAATAGGGTCCACGAACAATAATTATATAGCATATATATATTCTATTATTATATATTAAGTTAAAAAGTATTAATACATCATTAAAATGTAAAGTTGGATCTTTTAGCAATAGTTTATGTACTGTGAATTAATATGAACTATTTTTATAAACTACATATTTTTATAAACTAACATTAAAAAATATTAATAAATGCCATAAAAATATATTTTTACTAGAGACCATGTTTTATGATCTACAACCATTTTTAAATATTATTTTAATAATCTATAAGCACTTGAGAAATTATTATATTACCAATAAAGTACATATTAACCTATTTTATGTATTTATTTTTTTCATTCGAATGAACTGAACTGAGCAGTAAACAGTCAAGACTCAAAAGATTTCTAATCCTGTCAGTGAGAGAGGATAGGACGTATTTAAACATTAATGACTTTTCCTTTAAAGATAAAAAAAAAAATGCTCTTTAAGCATTTATACAATATGTAAAAGTACTTTGACAGTGCAGTACATATCAACTGATTCTCTTATTTTTAATTCTTATACACCGAGAATGACCTGAATATATTTGGAGTTAAAAAGATCCCTTATCCTCTGAGGACATCTTGTGGTCATCTTTGGTATTGCAGTCTTCATCTACTGCCTAATGATATATGATAGTTTTAATGTTTTTGGGCCTTCTATACAAGATGTTTCCTAAGAATGACTTGTTCCTCATATGTAAAAAGTTTTGAAGAGTTAGAATAATGCAGTTTAAAGATATATGAAAATTACTGTTATCTTTTTTACTGTTACTTTCATAGATCACCATGTCAACACTGTTCAAAATATCCAAAATCCGCTCGCAGTTTAGCATTTTCAGTATGTTGGCATCATGTTGACAAAGTTTGGTGTGAACTACTTATTCCTGCTTTGAGAAGTATGAATTTATTTAAAGCCTGATTTTTCCAAAAATCCACATTCAAATCAAAATAGCAGACTTTCTGTTGGTCGTAATGGGTGTTAATTAGAAAGTTGTCCGGCTTATTGAGAACAATATACATACCGAGTTTGGTGTCTGTAGCTAAAACTAACCCCCTACTATTGACAAAAAGTGGCGCTATAGAGCACCTCCTCCACGCCCATTGATGAGCCTTTGCCAGTGTCTAACTATCATTAATAGTGATGTGTGTGTTGAGTTTCATGAAAATCTAAGCTTATTAAGTGCCCCAAAAACACAGAAAACAAATGTTAAAGTTTGACACGTTGTCATGGCAACAGCTTTTAATGTATCATCGATCCCTTTACAGATTCTCATCGGCCGTGTTTTGACATTATTCTGATGAAGTTTGAAGCAAATCGAGTAAAATTAAGAGGCTGATTTAAAAGCATTTTGAAAACGACACAATTCCTGCTGCCAGTTGGTGGCGCTAGAACTTTGACTCCTAATAGTCACATCTATGTGATCGGCATCATACAACGAACAAACTCCTTAAGTTTCATCAGAATCAGACAATGTGTGCAATAGTTATTAGCCATTTCCTGTTTCTCATTTCTCGCCATAATTTTGTTGCCTCGCTACGGCCAAACCGTTCGAGATATCAAAAATACCTCTGCAATTTAGCATCCCCAATGTCTTGAGGTCATGCTGACCGAGTTTGGTGGCAATTCGTGGCAAGCCTTACGCGGAGTATCGCAAATTCCAGAGCATGCGCTTTTTACACAGCTCTGAATAGCTTACTTCCTCTTGGGATTAGCTCGGCTCAGTGAGATATATGTACCGAGTTTCAAATGTATACGTGCAAGTATGTGTGGCATATACAGTCTTTTGACTGTGTTCCAGGGGGCGCTGTAGAGCCCCTGTGCCACGCCCGGGTCCCAGCCTCTGTGGCGTCCTAATGGCCGCAGATTCCAATGTGTGTGCCAATTTTTAGGAGTTTATGAGCATGTTAAGACCCCCAAAATGCCCCGAAAGGTGGAAAAAAAAATAAAAATAAAATAATCATAATAATAATAATAATAATAATAATAATAATAATAATCCTTTGAAAAACAATAGGGCCTTTGCCCTTTTAGGGCTTGGGCCCTAATAATAATAATAATTAACGGAACAATTCCAAGAGGGTCCCTAATAAGTGGGATAAAGCAATGTCTAGCAACATATTAAAACAGTATCATGATGATTTACAGCTCAGATACTGTTAATCAAAAACGATAACATCTGTAAAAATTGTAACAACCTCATTTTTATATGGTGAAATTTCATTATTCTGACTATTCGAGTTATAAATATTTACCCTTGGTCATCCATACCATAGTAGCATACAAAATGATAGCCAGTAAAACACACACATAGGCCTATAGCACCTCAATACCATGGTATAAAAATTAACTACATAGTTTCTAGGTATTTGTATGAAGAACACTGGTCTTAGTACAAATTCACAAACGCTATATTAATCGCTTAATCACAAAATACTGTAATTATATTCCATTACTCATTTAATACATGTCTACATTAATAATATAATACAATTAGGTATTTCATACTTTTTGTTTGTTTGTTTGTTTGTTTGTTTGTTTTTTCTAAAGAAATAGGAAAAAAAATTCTGGATCTTTGGCAGTTTGGGGTGGGTCGTTCAAACCACCCGACCCCCCCTGGCTACGGGCATGATATATATAAGCAAAAAGGAAAGCTCTAAAATAAAATGCTGTCGCAAAAATTAGATGGATGAAAATATTTTAATTTGAAATAATGTGAACTGAAAGAAACAACTATTAGACCTAACATTTCTTTTACTGATATATTTGCAAATGAATAAACACACACACACACACACACACGCGCACACACACACACACACACACGTGAACGTTTTTATTAGCCTACTTTTATAGAATACGTCATTAAGCTCTTGAAGATCTGTACATGTTTTAAAGCCTCCACATGGGGCGCAGCTGAGTTTTCTGCTGATCTCATTGTTACGTCAATCATTGGTTTTCTTTCTGTTTTGTAGGTGAACTTGTTTAACATGAAATGGCGTATAAGGGTAAGACTTGATTACAAATAAGATGTATATTTACATGTTAAAAGTGTCTTGAATGATAATCTAATCTAAGGTAGGCCAAATAAACTTTAACTAAACTTTATGTTTAAAAGTGCATCTCAGTGGAGTTTGAACCTACGTGGACTAGCCTACATATGTGATTAGCATACTGAATAAGAAGTAAAATACGTATTTTACAAATAAAATTGATAGACCTTTTATAAAAACACTAAAACGTTTAGTTTGAGCTGTTCACTTGTTTGGCACAATGTTTATTAGATACTCAACAGTTTGTGTTTGTGTTTTGTAGCAGGCAGAAGTAGTCCAGATTTCCATCGTCCCAGCAGTAAGTCAGTTAAATGATTTGACAGTAACAGCACAGAGTGACTGTTCATCATTCAGCTCTGATCTATGCAGGAAAATGAGCTACTCTACTCATATGTGAATGCTCACAAATTATAACTGATGTGTTTCATATTGTTTTCACAATTATTTATTTATAGCATCTGTGACCAATTTACTGTAGCAATTTGCTGCATTTTTAACTTTTTGGAATATATTCTAAAACTTAAATAAATAAAATTAAAAATAAAATGAAATACTATTAAAATAATTAGATGTAGCTGAACACGTTTCATTACCTATGTTAATGTTGTTTGTTTCTAGGCTACAGCATGAAAATATACAGTATATGTCTGAGTATAATGAAGTCATTGTGTCATCTGTTTTATTTTTTTTACAGTGTCAGAAAGCCTCCAAAAAGTTCCTGTCTCCAGTCTCTCACTCAGACGGATTGTTGTTCTGGGTAAAAGTGGTGCTGGGAAGAGTTCAACTGCAAACACAATAATGGGACAGAAAACCTTTGATTCTCAAAGTATTACTTCTTCAGTGACCCATGAATGTTCAGCTGCTCATGCCACTGTTTCAGGGAGATCTGTGTCTGTAGTTGATACGCCTGGACTCCTGGACATACACGTGCCAAATGAAGAGTTAATGAGAGAGATAATGAGAAGTCTTTATTTATCCAGTCCTGGACCACATGCTTTTCTCATTGTGGTCAGAGTAGATGTAAGATTCACCAAGGAGGAGCAGCAGATTCTTCAGAAGATTGAGATGTTGTTTGGTCAGGAGGTGTTAAAATACTCAATAATTCTCTTTACTCATGGAGATCTGCTAGAAGAAAAGACTATAGAAGAGTTCATTAAGAACAGTAGATTAAAAGGTCTAGTTGATCAGTGTGGAGGCAGATTTCACGTCTTCAACAACAGAGATAAGAATAACAGAGAGCAGGTGAATGATCTACTGGAGAAGATTGACACAATGATAGAACAGAATGGAGGAGGACATTACAGTAATGAGATGTTTCAAGATGAACGAGAGAGAAAACAAGATGAGACAGAGAGAGAAACTCCAAAGAGAAGAACAAAATCAGACAGTGAAAGTGGCCGCTGCACAGTATCTTAAAGTTTCACTCTGTAAGAATTTATCTCATACCTGCAAACGAGTCGCTTTTCGGCGAAATTTTTGATCAAAATATGCCATTTTGTCAACCTCCACAACATGTGAATTGTCAAAAAGAATGAAATTAGTTAAAAAATGATATACTATAGTAGCTATAAAAGTTTATGGAGGAGGACATTACAATAACCTGATGCCTGAAGATAGGTAAAGAGGAAACAAAGACAATAAGAGACTAAAGAGACAGAGAAGAGAATCAGTTTCGTTCTCTATTCTATTACTGCATTGTGGGTCCTAGTTTTCTGTCTTTTTTCATCTTCCTTTTAAAATAAGATTATTATTATAATAAAAAAATATAATAAATATTGCATTTATGATTTAAACTCTTGAAATTACATTGAACACTTTAAAAACCTTTTTTTTTCTGTAAATAAAGCCCTTTCAGGTTTAGCCATTATTAAGCTCTTGCTGTGCTTATTCTAAACCCTCATTTTTAATTAATAATTAAACAATAACCAATAACCAAGACTAGCAAGTCCAATATTTACATCATAATTAATGTAAAGGTGTGAAGACAAAACTGACATGCACCAACATAAACCAGAAGCTTTTTTAAACTATTCATGACCATCCTTACAAGAATTTGTTACATTTTATTGTACTATGCAGTAGTTAGGATGCTATTTTTCATGGAAAGCACTACACTGTAATACCATGCCAATTATAACCTTAGGTGATGATTATGTGCATTATTTAATGTTAAAAGTGAAAAAAAGAGTTTGAATATCATTTTGTGTGACCTTTATAGCTGTACTGAATGTGAGAAAGGGTAATTGTCCTCAGTTCTTGAAAAAAAAAAAAAAAAAAGACTCGATCTTATCTTATTTGTGCATCCTTCTTTTACATTAGAAGATTATGAGGAAAGGCAGCTGTCAAAGCATTGCAAGTGGAAATTCAATTAAATAGTTTATTTCTATTATTTAGATATGGCCGGGTAGGGTTTTTTTTAGTTTGTAGTTACGTTTTTGTTACCTAACAAGATGAACAAAAAAAAAGGTCATTATGTAATTCTGTATAATTACTATACCTTTAACCCAATTTCATTCTAAATTTAAGTTGGACATCTCTTCACAATGCATATTCTGTAATACTAACTTGAAATGATACCACACTTGTTTTTTGAACATGACTGTGCAGAGGAGTTCTGTAAAAAGGTATCGCTTAAAACAAACTTTTCATTTTTGGAAGAACGAATGTACTGTTTTGGATTTGGGATTTAGGGTGAAATTGGATGATATGCTAAAACTGCTAACTCTCTGTTTCATTAGTTTCGTTCATAAATATAAAGGTCGAATCTTTAAGCTTTTCTGTATTGATTAAAATTTTTCCAATGACTCTTTGTGCATCCTTTGACAAAGAAACTGCTAAAACTAAACTATTGATGATAAATTGGTTTCATTGTAATGGTTACCTACCAATAACCTCCAGAAGGTGACAGTGTTCCTCCTTGTTTGTTTGTTCGTTTCTTTATGCCCAATTATCTGTTGCTTTATCTTTTGACTAGACTATACCTGTTTATTGTATCTTATTTTAAAATGTATTCTATTGTATACTACTTTAGGCTACTATAATATTGAATGCTATAATATAATTTAATACATAACACTATAATATTCTAATATAATACATTGAATAAAATATTTTATGTATTTAATTTATGTTAAATAATAATAATAATTAAATAATAATAATTTAAAAATCCTTACTTCCTTTCTTCGCTTCTTAGCTCCACCCCCTTGTAGTGATTCTGTAATGTTTATGTGTCGTATGGTTGTGTCTGGGTTTAAAGGTTGAATAAAGATTTGTGAATTGTCATAGGCTACTGGTGCTTTGTTTTCTGCTTTTGGATTTGCCTGATTGTTATAATATAATTGTTAAATTTGTGATTGTTACAATATATTGTTGTTATTACATTATTTTTATCTGACATATACAGTATACATTCAAGATATTTGTATTATTTCTAACCTGCATGAGTACAAACGGGATGAGATGACACAGCACTGACATCACAACCAACGTATAAATGCATCATTGACTCTAAAGTTTTACGCTTGCCTATGTACATGCCAACGTAAAATTATGATCTCATTCACGAACAAATGTTACGTGTGACGTTTGCATAGGTATGTGCTTACCTAACAGCACGTCATCCCTCACGAAAAGAAATGCCGTCTGATGTTTATATACGTATACTTCAACGTGCCATCCCATCACAAAAGCAAATTAAATCCTAAATAGAGCAACGCTGTTGGCTGTTGTGCAGTCTGACGCGACACCCGAACATATACTTCGTATTTACGCGTACAAACTTTGCGTGTTAATGCGTCCAGATTTCACGCGTTTCATATAATAGGTATTGTCCCCAATGGCGTTCCATAGTTGAGCTACGTGGGAGCGATCATCTGGAGACGCTGTTGCTTTGTTTTGGTTAATTTTGGTTTTGTTAATTCGTTTTGTTTCTTTGCCATTGAAGTGTGTGTGTGTGTGTGTGTGTGTTTTGGATGCATAAACCTTACTCGTTGTTCTGTATTTGTGAAATGTGTGATTGTGTGTGTTTGGCGTGAGTTCGTTTCATTGCGCTCAGCTATTTGTTTGCTGTGTTGTGTTGTGTCTGTCCAAATTTGTTGTGTAAGTGTTCCTTATTGTGTTGTTATATTAAGTGTTTGTTAAGAGACTAGAAATGTTTGTGCCTTTTAGCTAAGTTGTTTTGTAGTCCCAGTAATAAGATTATTTATTGTTTTGCCTTATTTGTTTTGGATTTAAATATTTGTATGTTTATTTGTGGGTTAAATGTGTGGGTGGGATAACTTGTTTATTTGTAACCCACCCGTGATTGTGAGTGACTGTGTCTTAAGTGTATAATCTGATTTTTACTTGTTACAGGAGCTGAGTGCCTAAGGCAGTGGCGGATTTTTGGTGTTGGTGCTGGTGCTTCTTTCACGAGTGCTGGCTGTAGTGGTTGTGTCTGTGTGAGTGTGTGTATGCGTGTGTCACAGGTATAAGTAAAGGATGTTTTGCTGTGGAGGCCGATTGTGCCCTTATGCCCTGCTGTCAAGCCTCGGTTCCTGTACTGGAACTTTTGGATGTCCTTAATGACCCAGGTCACCCATCATTGTATTTGTGAAGTGTGTTATCTAAGTGATTGTTGCCCTCGGTGATTTAGCTTCTTTCCCTTTTTCTATATTTGTAATAATTCCCTCTTTTATTGTAATTAACGTGATCTTTGGTATACCTGCGTCTCCTGCCAATTTATCGTGAGCTTACCTGTGTTGCCTAAAACAAAATTCGAATCATAAAGGTTCCCTGGGCGAGACCCAGGGTGGCGTAGTAGTGCTACATCTTTAATCCCTTAGTGCTCTGCCACATTAACATTTAAGATAATATTCACTTAGAGTGCTTAAAGACAATCAGCATTTAAATTCATGTCATGTCTATTATAGCTTATACAGTTCAACACCAAACAAACACTCAAATAATTTAAACCGTAAATACAAAGAAAACACAGCAAAAAATATATTCAAAATTGCGTTCTACAAAACAAATGCAAACAATGTTTTTTTTTTAAGTGTCATTTATAATATCTGCTATTTTAAGTCCAACCACTTCTATGTAAGAATCATTAATTAATGCTTAATATGCCTATAAATGCTTTAATATTCTGTAAAAATATATTGAGTGCCAAATTAGTCAAAATTAAATAATTAAATAAATGTTGAAATGTATAAATAAATTGTTAAATGCCTCATTTAATTATTGAAAGCATAAATATTTATTTATGTAAGATGGGGCGATTAAATATATTTATCTTTGTTGGAACTATCTTTGACTACGCCACTCCAATTTTCTCTGGGTAGGAGATCCCAAGGTCACAAATAAGGGGGTCCCGCACAGCTGTCCAATTAAATGAATGTACTCCAGGCAGAATTACTATAAATCACAATTCACTTTATTAAATACAATAGATTGTCCGTATCTGAGTTTGCTCACAAGCTAACAAGCGATGCTCATATGAGCTGGAAATGCAAAAGTTTAGAGGGTGACAACACTTCCAAAAATCATACCAAACACTACAGTAGCAAAAAGAAAAGACAAAATACAATAAACCCAAAAGAAATTACAATTGGCTTACACAACACACTGACTCGTACGTAAAAAAAGAAAATGTAGACACTCTTGACACCCCACACTTGTGCATATGTAAGTGAATATACTCCTCTTCTGTACTCACACTGAGCAAAACTATAGGTCAAGGCTTCGCAAGAGCACAACAGAATTGTCAAATAAAAATACAAAAAGAACAAGTCATGGGCAACACTCAAAATAGAATAATTCACAAAACCAAAGAATACACCACAACACAAAATACAAAAAAATGAAGGTGGGAAAACAATGATCAGTTGAGCTGGACTGAGAAACTCTATAAAAAAAAAAAAAAAAAACATTAAACAACCAAACACAATTTGTCAACCCAGGTTATACAATTCAACCCTCCTTTTTTTAAACAGGGCAATTAACAATAACAAGAAAAAACACAAACAGTACGATTTCAAATAGAAACCATTATGTATTATTTATTACAATCAATATTAAAATGCTAGCTATCCTAGCCACACAATAAAAGTTAAATGTAGATACCTTTACAACGTTTAGCTGATCGCACATATACACCGTTGAAGGGCTATCATCCCCACACACTTCCTAAAAGGAGGAAAGGCTCTTAACACTTATATAGAAGGGTGGCAAATTAGTGCGGACAAAGATACACGTAATTTTTCACAACAAAATGACGTACCATAGATCGTCAACCCTCACGTACAATATATTGTGCAGCTCGTTCAGCATTTACCCTCATCCAGCCCAAAATACAGAGTATAGGAAACTCAAGGTATCTCCTATTAACTAAAAACAACCACATAGTTAAAAATATACATTTCTACAAAAGAAAATATATTGCAAGTCGTTTCACCATAAAATAATTCACTTTAACAATTGTTAGCAATGTTAACACTCACATGCACTATGTAGTGGTATTCATTCAGTATCCACAAGTCGTTTAGTTTAGAGTACGGAAACGTCTAAGGCAAACGTCTAAAGATCAAGTGAAAAGCAATTACACTTTAACACTACATTTAAATATGTGGGATAACATGCCACAAGAAAAAAAGAAGACTTGCACGGTTTCTCACACTAACGTGCTTTAATGTTTATTCAGGAAGTTTGCTTTTAAATGCTTTTTTTTTTTACAAAATTGCAAAAAGTCACACTTGTGGTGTTCCCATGTCAAAAATGACCAGACTCCAAACAATTGCTTATAAATTTGTCATTATGTTATATTATCACCAAATACTGGATTCAATCTTTTTGTCAACTTGTTTTCTTTCATATAGGACTGGTTTCATGTTGCTATTTGCATCTGATTAACTGTAGGCCTCATTTATCTGAAAGTAGGCACCTAATTTTTTTGAGTGAAAAAAGCATTTTTTGTGAATAATTTTCACAATATGAGATAAAAAATTATGAAAATTTGCACTTTTTCTCACACTAGTGTGCTTTAATGTTTAATCAGGAAGTTTGCTTTTAAATGCTTTTATTTTGTACAAAATTGCACAAAGTCACACTCATCAAAAATGTCCAGTCATTGAAAGTGAATGGGGAAAGATCACAAAAAGCAGGATCTTTATTTTGAAATAATTTTATGTTCTGAAAAGGAGCACAAAGTAACATTTATGCTGTTTCTGTTAAATCTGACCATCGTGACATACAAGAAAGAACACGTTAAGATTATTTGCATTATAACATTTCATTGAACAACAAACCAAAACTGTTATTTTAGTTCTATATATCCTGCACACTGACACTGTCATACTGAGACAATATCATGAAACAACAAGCTGAATCTCTCTCTGTGCTAAAGCATTTATTTGTAAACATTCGTCTGCTCTGTGAGAACATGAAAGCCTCAAAACCTAAGCTAAAGACAAAGCAGTTTGAGCATGTGAGTGTGTGAGGTTTATCACAGAGAGAGTTATCATAAAAGCATATTGCATGCAGTCCAAGGTATGATGAAACAAATATAATACTCACAACAGTTTGTGTGAGATAGCATGAGTATACATGCATCTATACATGCACAGGTCCAAGGCCTTTATGTTTGCAATCACAAAAGGCTCCTGAACACTAGTTGTTTCTTTTACTTTCATTCTTCCCCATTCACTTTCAATGGCCAGCCATTTTGTAACTTTGTGCAGTTTTGTACAGTTTTGCCTACTTTCAGATAAATGAGGCCTACAATTAATCAGATGCAAATAGAAACACAAAACCAGTCCTAAATGAAAGAAAACAAGTTGACAAAAAAATTAAATCCAATATTTCGTGATAATATACCATAACGAGAGATGTATAACCAATTGTTTGGAATCTGGTCATTTTTGATCGGGAACACCACAAGTGACTTTGTGCAATTTTGTACAGTTTTGCCTACTTTCGCATAAATAAGGCCTACAATTAATTGGATGCAAATAGAAAAACAAAAATTAAATCAGACACAGGTGAAATTCTTACTTCTTCTAGGGATATAAATAGTAGGTTTCAAAAATTTTATGAGACACTGTATATGTCTAAAGGAAATATAGATCCTACAGTTATTGCTCAGTTTCTAGACCAACGGAATTTACCCTCATTAAATCAAGAGCAAGTTGAGGAGTTAAGTGCAGAAATTACTGTTAAAGAAATATCAGGTACCATTAAATCCCTTAAAGGATGTAAAACTCCTGGTCCAGATGGATTTTGTAATGAATTCTATAAGGCCTGCAATGAATTACTATCACCTTATTTATATAGGGTTTATAAACAGGCATTCATAGTTCATTCTCTGCCGTCTTCCCTAAATGAGGCAATTATTACTGTAGTCCCAAAAAAAGGAAGGAACCCAGAGGAACTTGGTTCGTATAGACCGATCTCACTCTTAAGTTCGGATCAAAAAATTCTGGCAAAAACTTTGGCATGCAGACTAAACACAGTAATTAGAAACCTGGTGCATCCAGATTAAAATGGCTTCATACCAGATTGTAACTCTTCCTCTAATCTCAAGCGTCTTTTTAACATCATTTACTCTTCCAGAGGCTTGCAGCAAGATCTAGCTATTCTGTCATTGGATGCAGAGAAGGCATTCGATCAAACTGAGTGGCCTTACCTATTTGCCGTATTGAAGAAGTTTAATAATTTCATTTCATGGATTAAATTGTTGTACTCTAGTCCTTGTACAAGAATTCTCACAAATCAAACATTGTCTTCTCGTTTGGAATTACACAGGGGTACAAGACAGGGGTATTCACTGTCACCACTTTTGTTTACATTAGCGATTGAGCCTTTGGCCGAGGCTATTAGAACGCATACTGGAATTACAGGTATAAAACTAGAAGTACTGATAATAAATTAGCGTTATATGCAGATGATCTGATTTTATTTATTTCTGAGCCCAAGAGTAGCATTCCAAATATCCTTAATTTGATTAATTATTATGGTACATTTGCCAGATATAAAATTAATTGGGAAAAGAGTGTGTTGATGCTAGTCACTATTGAAGATTCTTCTTGGCTTCTGCACTAACAAAAGAGTTTTCTAACTTAGTTAAGGCCAATTTTCAACCCATGTTGTCTAAACTTAAATCCATGATCAATTTCTGGAGAACACTTCTTATGTCTCTTGTGCATAGGGTAAACTTGATTAAGATGATATTTCTCCCACAATGTTTGTATTTAGTCCAGAACATCCCTGTATTTTTGCCCAAATCTTTTTTCAAAAAACTGGACTCTATCCTGGTTCCCTTTGTCTGGAACTATAAAGCCTATAGAATATCTAAACAACACCTATGTAAACCCAAAATACAGGGAGGGCTTGCCCTACCTAATTTTCTTTACTATTATTTGGCTGCAAACCTGAGGGCCTTGACTTCATGGATAGATTTTACTCTGGTGGGGGAGAATTGGTTGGTGTTGGAACAGGAGGAATGTCTTCCATATTCTATTAATGCAATACTTTTATCACCTAAAGGTATAGCTATAGTTCACTTTATAATCATAACCCTGTCATTCATAATTCTGTTCGTATTTGTAAACAGTTAAAGACACATTTCAAATTCACCCAGATGTCATTTTTGCTCTCCATCTCAGCTAACCCCTCTTTTTGCCCTTCGATGTTAGATTTGCATTTGTGTTTTGGAAAAATTTAGGGTTACGAAACATAGGGGATTTATATATAAATGGAAAATTTGCTTCCTTTCAGCAGCTGTGTGAGAAATACAGTATTCCTTCTAATCACTTATTTAGGTACCTTCAAATAAGAGACTTCGTGAAATCTAACATTTCCAATTATGTCACAGCTACACCCATGTATCTGGACACATTTCTGGAAAAAATGTCTTAGTACAATCTCCTTGCTCTACAAGGGTTTAGAACAGGTGAAAAGTCCATCTATGGAGAGCATTAAATTGGCCTGGGAAGAAGAACTTGCAGTAGAATTTCCTAGTGAAGTCTAGGAACAAAGTCTTGAAGTCTTGAACAGATGTTCCATTAATGCAAGACATTGTCTCATTCAGTTTAAAGTGCTTCATAGGGTTCATTATTCCAAGTGTAAATTGAATAAAATATTTCCAGAAGTGTCTCCATTATGTGACAGATGTAAGTTTTCAGATTCAACCCTGTCTTATTGCTATGTCTTGTGTCCCAAATTACAGCATTTCTGGATCAAAATATTTCAAGTTTTTTCAGACACGTTGGACATTCCTATTGAACCAGATCCTATATTAATTACATTTGGAGTTTCCAAAGGACTTGTGAAACTTACACGAGTACAACAACTGTTTGTTTCATATGGGTTGATTTCTGCCAAAAAACTTATCCTTCTGTTCTGGAAGAAAAAAGAAGTTCCAACTCTCAAATTATGGTTGACAGAGTTGACAAGTACTCTACATCTGGAAAGAATTAGATATACTGTAGCTTAAAAGACAAGAGTTTGTTATTCGAAAAAAATTGGTCCCTGTTTATTTCCTTGCTTAAAAGTTCGATTAATATGTTTATTATGCCTTCAGTGCCTGCTTTTACCACTGGATAGCACTTTCGAGTTAGGTTGTTAGGTGGGGGGGAATGTATTTTTCATTTATTTTATTATTTTACATTTATTTTATTATTATTATTATTATTTTTCCTTTGTTATATTTAAATGTTTAAATGCAAGTTTTTTTTATGTTTGTATTCAAAGAAGTGTAATTACAAAAAATAAAAATAAAATGGAATTTGTACATTTATTACATGCTTTTAGTAATTAAATTATGCATTTAACAATTTATTTATATATTTCAACATTTATTTAATTATTTAATTTTGAGTAATTTGGCCCTCCATAAAAATATTCCTTGGTTTTATTTATTTTTATGTTTTTTATTTTTTTTACGTTAAGTGGAGAAATTCAATTAAATTTAATTTACATTGTTACATCATGGTCAGAGGTATACAGGGAGTAATAAATCTTATGTGCACAGATTCTGTGACATACAATTAATGTAAGTGAGTACAGTATACATAATTAATACACTATATCCACAATAAATATGCTTGCACAATAATACAATATAGACAAGGGTGCAATATGTACAGAATTTCACAATTAACACAATTTGCACACAATACAAGGATACAAAATAGATGTCAGGCCAGTATGTAGCAGTGCAGTGCTGCAAGTGAGTGAATTCAGTGCCTTGAGAAGTCAACCAATGCTGCAGTACCATTTTTCATAATTTATGTAAAATTAAACCCAATAGGTCATCAGTAAGTCAGTTAGTTGGCAGTAAGTTACTGTCTTAATGAGTTTTGTTCATTTTATTTATTTTAACTACATTTTGAACATGAATCATATTAGTACAATTCAGTATAAAATGTATAAATTACACCAGTCGAAATGCAATAATTATCAGATAAAACCAACTTTAGTGCTGAAAATATTAAACCAGTGTTGAGAGTAATGTGAAAAGCAAATTTATAGTTACTTACTTGAAAAAAGTAACTCAGATATTTTCTTGTCAATTAAAAAGTAATGTGTTACTTTACTAGTTACTTGGAAAAAGTAATAATATTACGTAACTTACATAACAATATTACTTGTAATGTGTTACCCCCAACACTGACTGAACGTGACTCAATTTATAATATTATACACAAATATCAATATACGACTAAGAGTCTCTTATTGCTTTCACCAGTGCAATAATGCAATACACAAATACACAACAGTATCAAGTCTTGGTATCTTTACAGATTTAATTCCTGTGACTGTCTGACCTCAGACCTGCAGACCATTTAAAACATTAAAACATTTAAAAAGATTAGAGAAATGAGTGAAGCATGAATGTACATACAGCAACCTTACTTTGTACATTTTATTCTAACTCTAACGTTGTTAACAAAGGATGGCAACTTTAATTCCTGTTCTGAATTTACCACATTTTTTTAAGTGGAATCCAGAAAATTAGGTAACATTAGGTAACAATTTGTACTCAGTTTGTTTGGGTAGATTCTATCCTATATATTTGAGTAATGAATACCTAAAATTAACAGCTATGACAAACTAAAAAAAAAGTAGGTAAAAGTCTACACAGCAAAAAGCCCAGCTTTAAATGAACACTGAAGCAGTGTTTTAGTTAATGAGGTAATTAAGTGATTCATTCAGTGATGATTGACCATTATTGAAGACACCTGATGTTACTAAGCAAAATCACCAAAAGGAGAAAATCAAATTTTATATGTAACAATTGTAGTGGTCAGTGTTTGTATTAGTTGGGCTCTTTACCCTTAACTTTTTATTGTTAGATTTTGTTTGGATGTTGTAGTTGAGGTATAACAACCAGACAAACCACAGGAAAGGTTATTATATGGTATTAAATATGCTTTGACATACTCATTATGTAGTGATCTGAATAAGTGAGTTAGGTTTTCTTTATTGATTATGTTGGTATAATCAGACAGATGTCATTAAAACTTATTTTGACCAAAAAAAAAAAAAACAGTTTAGACACACAGACATCAAACATCAGCATTAGAATCACAACAACGGTGACCATCAAAAATGTATGTTGTAGCCAATAAAAACTCATCCATTACTCTCATCATGCATTGCGGCTTGAACAAATTATGACCTGAATTGTCTTTGTAATTTTTTTTTATTCTATTTTCTTTTATTTTTACTTTTTACTTTTTATTTTTTTATATGACTTTTTAGTCACTTTTTCTGTGATGTTTAGAGTTGATCTGTTTCTGAATATGCTGTTTGTCACCATTGTTCAGATTCATATGCTGATTCCTGATGTCTGTGTGAGCCTGGAAGAATAAATTTTGAAAGTTTTTTGATCAGAGGAGTGTGTAAGAAAACCATTCAAAATGTAAAGAAAATACAGGCTTTTAAACCACAAGGCAGTTGTAATCAATAAAGAAAAGACTATACTCTAAACGTTTTCAGTGGCTCAAATTATGTTTATTTTAAAACAGAATTATCACCACCAGATAATTTTTGTTCTTTGTTTGGTTTGTCTGGCTGCTTTAACTCAACAGCAGTTAAACAAAAACGAATACTAAAAATCAAAGTGTCAAGAGCCTAACACTGATCACTATAATGGTGACATAAAAAATATTTTTTTCTTTTGGTGATTCTGTTTATTAACATCAGGTGTGTTCAATAGTTGTCAATCATCACTGAATGAGTCACTTAATTACCTCATTAACTTTAACACTGCTTTAGTGTTCATTTTAACACTCTTGAGTATGGACTCAAATAAACTCCTGGGAGAGTTTAACACTGGGCTTTTAGCTGTGTAGACTTTACCTACTTTTTCTTTAGTTTGTCATAGCTGTTAATTAGCTGTTTAATTATTCTTTACTCAAATATATAGAATAGAATCTACCCAAACAAACCGAGTGCAAATTGTTACCTAATGTTACCTAATTTTATTAGGTAGAGTCGATTCTATAGGTTGTTTTTTACAGTGTGATTTGCCCTGATTATCAGCTTTCTAAAGTTAAATGAAACAATTTTTTGGATTAGAAGAACTCACTCTAGGAAAATCAGCTGTCATCCCAAATGATTTTAAGTGGAAATTAAATGATCCTTCTCTTTCTATTATTAAGATATTGATCAGGGTCTAATGAAATGTATGACATGTTAAAACTGCTAACTCTCTGTGGACTGCTGAAACTGCTCTATTGGTAAATAATAAAAAAAATGGTTCATCTTGAGGAGGTGACTTGTAATTAATGTTCCTACCTTTTGTCTGTTTGTTTGTTTATGCCTAATTATTTGTTGTTTTAGATGTTTCTGTTACTTTATTTTATGTTTTTAGTAAATTATCCTTGTTTATTGTACCTTATATGAAAATTCTGGTGAAAGAAAATGAAGGAGGAATCAACAAAAGAAAAAGGTATGTGTACATTGGTATATTCTTGATCACTGGAGCATTAAAGGATCATCATATTGTTACATTTTAATTATGTAAGTTTTATACTTTCCCACTGCTTGTATAGCAACATTTGAGAATCCAAAATTACAAAAAACCATAGACATCACTTGATACAAATGACACTGAATGATCAATGCACAACTGAACTTAACATCCAACAAACATCAAAATCACAGTTTAAAATAAACTTTATATATTTAATATTCTAACCTATGGTCCAGTGCCATCTCCACTAATGGCATTTTTTTATTTCCAGCTGTCTCTTTCATTATCTCAGCAGCAGAACATTGTATGGATTTAGAGACTGGATTACTTTCAGTTAGTGCCTAGTACGGTGATATTGTTGAAAATGGAAAATATGCATCCACACTGATCAACTTGATGACTTAAAGCACAGTTCTCCTTAATGTGTGTCTTGTAGAGAGTTTCCTTCTTGCAGATGTCCATGAGTGAAGAGGATGATGGAGTATTTCAGCATTTCTTCACCAAACACTAACAGTGAAAAAAACTGCTCCTCTTGATCAGTGAACTTATTACTTACATTAAACACAATAAGAAAAGCATGTCCATGTTTTATGTTTCATCTGTTTCAGTGAATCCAGAAGTATCAACTACAGACACAGTTTTGACTTCTATTGATTCTCTCAGTCTTTTCTTGTATTTCTTTCTCCACTTGTTGTTTTCTCTTCTCTTGCTCTCTCTGTCCTCTCTTTTCTTCCTCTCGTCTGAATCTATGGGCATCTTCATACATCTCATTACTGTAATATCCTCCTCTATTCTGTTCTATCATTGTGTCAATATTCTGCAGTAGATCATTCACCTGCTCTCTGTTATTCTCATCTCTGTTGTTGAACACCTGATATCTGCCTCCACACTGATCAACTAGATGTCTTAATCTACTGTTATGCTGAATGAGTTTCTCCAAGGGCTCATCTAGCAGATCTCCATGAGTGAAGAGAATGATGGAGTATTTTAATACCTCCTGACCGAACAACATCTCAGTCATCAGGTGAATTTGCTGCTCCTGTTCAGTGAATCTGTCAGTTACTCTGAACACAATGAGGAAAGCATGTGGTCCAGGACTGGATAAATAAACACTTCTTGCTATCTCTGTCATTAACTCTTCAGATTTTAAATGTGTGTCAAAGAATCCAGGAGTATCAACTACAGACACAGATCTGCCTGACACAGATCTGTGCTTTTGAACATTCACAGGTTACTCCATACATGCTTCTCATTTCAGATCTGAACTTTTTCTGTCCCAGGATTGTGTTTCCAGTTGCACTTTTCCCAACACCAGCTTTACCCAGGATAACAATCCTTCTGGATGGGAGACTGTCAGCAAGATTTTCTGGTATTCTTCTCTTCAGTGGATTTGGTTTCAATTTGTCTTCTCCTACTGTATAAAAATAAACAGAAATTGAACATGATTTTTAAACTCCACTCACTATTTTTTTTAAGGGGCTCCATAATATTTAACATTGCTATAAAAGACTCACCCATTGTGTGAATGGCTGTCCTAAGTATTTTTATGAACAGCATTTTAACTTGGTCATTAGGTCCTTTAGTCTTGTTGTTGAACACATGGTATCTCTGATCATATTTCTGAATGAGTTTCTTCACTGCTTCAGTCTCACTGATGAATTCTTTTATGGTCATGTTTTCATCCTCTAGTTCGTCTCCTCTGGTGAAGAGAATCCAGGTTTTCTCCAAGCGTTTGCCTCCCAGCAGCTTCTCAATCTTCTCAACAGTTTCTCTCTCATCTTCAATGAATATGTCAGCTTTGATGACCAGCAGAAACACACACAGACCAGATTCACATTTCTGGAGAACATTTTTAAGTTTCTGTTGAATCTCTTCATCACTCAACTCTGAGCCACCGAATCCTGGTGTGTCATAAACTGTGACTGGAAAACCATTAACAGTCCCAGATTTCACATCTACATCCTGGGTGACTAATTTGTAGCTTTTCTTGGATATGAAAGCTTGTTGTCCCAGTATTGTGTTTCCTGATGAACTTTTCCCAGCTTGTTTCCTTCCCAGCAAAACCAAATTCAGACCTAGAAATAAATAACATCAACATGGTGTAAAACATACATGAAACAGTTACCATGGTAATTATTACAGTAATATGACATTTCATATCAAATCCTTCAAGTTGTTTACATTTATAATTGTGTAAGGGACAAACTTTTTGTGTCTTACACTCTGAATTAGTCATTGTGAGATCGCAAACTTCACTTTGCTGTTTCTTGTAAAGTTCAGATTTCTGCTTTTCTTCTTTTGTCTTCTTCTCTTCTCTTTTCTGTCTTTCATCTTGTTTCTGTTTCTCCCATTGCATTCGTTCCTGTTTCATCTGCTCAAGCATTTTACTCTCCTTTTCCTCTCTGTCTTTAATTACTTTTTTATATCGTTCTTCTCTTTCTCTGAATTCTTCTTCTCTTCTCTTTCTCTCTTCATCATTTCTCCCTTTCTCTTCTTGTTTTTTCATAAGTTCTTCTTTCTCTTTCATTAGTGTTTTGTATTGTTTTTCTCTCTCATTAAGCTGTTCTTCTCTTCTTTTTCTCTCTGCTTCAGGATTCTCTTTCATTCTCTATTATGTTCTTCAGTCTGTCTATTTCTGTATCATATTCAGTCTTAAGTTTTTCTCTCTCTGTTTCTTTTTCTTGTCTCATTTCCTTTATTTCAAATCTAAATGTTTCACGTTCATGTCTCATCTCAACTTGCATCTTTTTCTCTTGTTCTCTTATTTCTCTTTTCAGTTCCTCTTCTCTTCTCTTTCTTTCTTTGTCCTGATTCAATTGTTCTTCCTTCATCATCATCTTAATTTTTTCTTTCTGTTCTTCATGTTTCTTTGTCATTTCTTCTATTTCTCTTTTCATTTGCTCCATCGTCATCTTCATCTTGTTTTCTTCTTTTTCATGTTTAGATTGTATATCTTCTTTCTCCCTTTCAATTTTCTCTCTCTCTTGTTTCAGTCTCTGATTAAATTCATCATAATCTCTCTGTTCTTTCTCTCTTCTTTTCTCATCCTCTTCTTCTCTTCTTAACTTTTCCTGTAGTTTCTGTTTCTCCCATTCCTCTCGTTCTCTCTTCATCTCCTCATGTATCTTTTCCTCACTTCCTTCTTTTTCTTTCATTAGTGTTTCATATTTTTCTTCCAACTCTCTGAATTTCTGTTCTCTTCTCTTTCTCTCTTCATCATTTCTCTCTTTCTCTTCTTCTTGTTTTTTTCATAAGTTCTTCTTTTTCTTTCATTAGTGTTTTGTACTGTTTTTCTCTCTCATTAAACTCTTCTTCTCTTCTTTTTCTCTCTGTTTCATGATTCCCTATTCTGTTCATCAGTCTGTCTATTTCTGTATCATATTCAGTCTTAAGTTTTTCTCTTTCTTTTTTCACACTCTCTTTTTCTTTCCTCATTTCCTCTCGCTCTCGTCTCATTTCATCTCGCATCTTTCTCTGCTGTTTCTCTTGTTCTTTTATTTCTCTTTTCAGTTCCTCTTCTCTTCTCTTTCTCTCTTTGTCCTGATTCTGTCTTTCTTCTTCCATCATTACCTTCATTCTCTCTTTTTCTTCTTTTAGTTTCTTCATCTCTTCTTCACTTTCTCTGACTCTCTCCATCAGGAACTTCATCTGTTGTTCTTGTTTTTCTCTTTCCATCTGTCTGAACATCTTACATGAGTAGAAACTCCCTCCGTTTGCTTTCACCATGTTGTCTATCTTCTCCAGTAGATCAGACACTTGTGTTCGGTCTCCAGTCTGATTATTATTGAACACATGGAATCTGTTTCCACACGCTTCAGTCAGCTTCATCAAAGGAGATCCAGGTTTTCCCAAACACTCTTTAATAGTTTTGTCCTTCAGATCATCTCCTCTGGTGAAGAGCACCATGGTGAACATTAAAGACTTTTCACCAAACGTCTCTTGGATGATCTTCACTGACTTTGCTTCTTCTTTAGTGAATCGCCCCAGTGGAATCAGTAAGAGAAACACATGTGGTCCAGGCAGGATCATGGAGATGCAGTTGGTGATTTCTCTCTGAATCTCCTCATTAGTAAGTTCAGTATCAAACAGTCCTGGAGTGTCGATCACAGTAATGTGTCGGCCGTTGATTTCAGATGTTTCTCTCCAACTCTCTTTTGTCACTGATTCAAAAGATGCTTCTGCCTTAAATGCATTTCTTCCTAAGATTGTGTTTCCAGTTGCACTTTTCCCAACTCCAGTTTTTCCCAGCAGCACAATCCTTAGTTCATCATCTGTGTTTTCCTTTGAAACTGTGAATTAAAAACAGAACAAATTATACTAATTTAAGAAAACATCTTGATTTTTGCAAATAACATGATAAACAGGGCCAAGAGGAGCCACTTTTCACCAGTTTCATTATTTTGATTAGCCAAATAAATTGTTTGTTAAATTAATACCAAATCACACTCTATATTGTCGTGTCCTGTGAAACACTGAAGTTTGACCTTGGACTTTATTTGTACAATTGGAATGTCTGAATTTTAGATTCTTTATATCTACTTTAGATTCTAAATTTATTTATTTATTTATTTATTTATTTTCTAGCTCCATAATTTTATATTTGAAATGATTTTCTTCTCAATACCTTTTGGCAGTAAACGCGTCTCTAGAGAATTACTTGTCTTCTTCATCTCTTCAAATTTCATTAGTTTTTTCATCTGTGCCTCCAAAAATGTTTCTGTGGAGAAAACCTCTCCTCTGTTTTCTTCCAGCATCTTCTCAATATTCTCCATCAGTGTGGACACTTGTGTTTTGGGACCAAAGAAATGATGTCGTCCTCCAAAACTCTCAATGACAGACTGTGTTTCTTCATTGAGTTCTGATGTCTGATGCTCTGAATTCTGCATTATGAGGATCATGATGTGTTTGTTGATTCTAGAGCTGAGGATCCTCTGGATCCTCTACTCTCACAGATAGCACACACCAACATGGCTAAATTTGGACTAAAAGTGTTGTAGATCAAAACTGCCCATATTTGTTGCATGTTGTACAACATAGTCATCAGTTTTCTTTTATGGACTTACTGAAGGGTGGTCTTTCTTTGCTCCGTCTTCTCCTGTGAGCAGAACCACGAACAACAGCTGTAGAAATGAAAAACACTTACATTGGACTCTTTAATACAACACAATAACTAATAGCAACTACAAAACACATTAATGAGTTTTTTATGTAAGATTTATTGATTCTATAAAAAAGGTTTGCGGTGTTACCACAGTAAACATAACACACATAAACCAGTATTTTTAGAGACAGAGACTTAAACCAAATTAAATGTAATATTATAAGGTATAATAACAAGGTATACCAGCATATACTGGTATTTCGATATGGAGAAAACATATTCAGTGTTTATGAAGGTTATATGTTTTATCTGCTTTATTTTAATTCTGAGCCTTGCATGTGATTAACACCATTTAGAAACAGTGTTTGACAATTAATAGGACACTATGAGCACTAGACATTATATAGTTTATTATTATTTTATTTATTATTATTTTGATATTTCACTAACATTCAAAAACATGACTGATAATAATGAATGTTTAAATACTCTTTTATTATGAAATATTCAAGTACAATGAAATGTGGAAATGTTTTAATTTAAGTACATTTTTTATTAGTAAAACTTACACAAATCATGTTCATGGTTTCAGGACAAAGATACATTTCACCTGTACTAAATGAACTTCAGGTGTTCTTCATATGATCCAGCATTTTAGTATGCTCATATCTTAGGTGTAACTGTACAGCAAACTAACCTGCATATGTCCACATGTTTCAGTTAATCATATTTTCTTTTAAAGCCTTTGTTCACAAGAGATGACTGACTGTTATTACTGATGTTCATATTTATTAATAGAGTAATCTCTCACCTCTGCTTTCTCTGCTGGCCATGTTGATGTTCTGTTGTTTCTTTAATCATGAGTTGACCCTCTTCTTCTCTGACCTCTGACATCTGTGTGTTGATCTTCCTGACATTACATTGTCATTACACTGATTTCACTTCATTGTCACACACTATTTTGGAATTAAATGTCAAAAGAACTGTGTAAGCAAAATGCAACAATTATAAAAGCTTTACACTTTATAACAACTGATTGATCACAACTGCACATTTTGCAATTTTAGACAATTTTAGATTGTGTTTTTGTTTCTCTGACACATGAAAGTGAAACCAACCATTTCTCCAGTTCATACAGTTACCATTACACTCCTAATATAACTAAATCATCATTTTGTGTCGTATATCATATTTACTTATAATTCTACCGACCACAAAGAGTGTCTTTAAAGTAAAGCTGATACCTGCATGTCGAGGTTTGTCATTCCCTTTATGAAAGCAGGAAGAAACGTGTAAAAGAAACGTTTTCATATATCTTGTCACTTTTAAAGTGTTCGTAGATTACCGCGGTCAAGTGAGCCGCCAACTGCGAACACCCGGTCAAGTGAGCCGCCATCTGGGTACCGCTGCACGTCTATTAGCAGAATTACGGTACAGAGACACGAAGCGGCCAAAAAGCTGACGAACATCTATATTTCAAAGTTTAAAAATTAAATGTGCCCGAAAACAGGGGAAAAGTATTTACAAAACGTATTTATATTGTACATTATAGAAGATACACTTATATTACATTTGAATACATTATACTGTGAAGTTTTCTGAAAAAATAAAGTTTGTTCAAATACATTCTAACACTTAATGTTTGTTCCTTTTTACTACATGCATTATTAAAATTTCTTCAGAGTTGCATGAACATTTCAATAAATTCTTTTTCTGAACAATCATGTCTCTATCTGTGTTCACGATGTTTTAGTGTAGAATTTGTACAGAAAATGAATGACAGTCTGTCACAATGCATTATATAACATATATATTGCTGCTTCTTGTCATTTCTGATGTGTCCTTTCATAATAATAATAACGATAAAAGGCAAAATGTTTTTTTATCATTGATCCAAAAAAAAGTGTTCACAGTTAACAGGACATTTTCTATTCATACAAAGTCTGTGACATTGCACTGACTATTCTTTCACATTTATACATGCCTTATTTAAATTCCTTCAAATCGCACAGCAACATTTCGATTCAGACTTCTTCACAATGCC